>NW_025961072.1:0-61410 GCF_023159225.1 Perognathus longimembris pacificus
GTAACCATAACAGGAAGTACTTAATTTATTAAGCTACTGCTTTTCTTAATCTAAGTGGAGATATTTACTGATAAACAGCTACCTACGCAGCATGTTCATGTCGTTCCTAGATGAGCTTTTATCTCTCTCCCCTCACCACAAATCAGATTCTTCTGAGGAGTTCCCAGTACATTATCCTTTCCCCTGTGTAATTACCTTAACAAGCTCCAGGTGTTTTTAATCTCAGAAGGTTTACTCCCTGATATACTGTTGCCTACCCCCTTCGTAAGTGCAGGTCCTAAATGAGCTTTTTTCTCTGTTCTCTCACCACAATCCAGATTCTTTTGGGAGTTACCAGTACAGTAACCATACCAGGAAGTACTTAATTTAGTAGCTACTGCTTTTCTTAATCTCAGTGGAGATATTTACTGATAAACAGCTACCTACGCAGCATGTTCATGTCTTTCCTAAATGAGCTTTTATCTCTCTCCCCTCATCACAAATCATATTCTTCTGAGGAGTTCCCAGTACATTATCCTTTCCCCTGTGTAATTACCTTAACAAGCTCCAGCTGTTTTTATTCTCAGAAGGTTTACTCCCTGATATACAGCTGCCTACCCCCTTCGTAAGTGCAGGTCCTAAATGAGCTTTTTTCTCTGTTCCCCTCACCACAATCCAGATTCTTTTGGGGAGTTACCAGTACAGTAACCATACCAGGAAGTACTTAATTTATTAAGCTACTGCTTTTCTTAATCTCAGTGGAGATATTTACTGATAAACAGCTACCTACGCAGCATGTTCATGTCGTTCCTAAATGAGCTTTTATCTCTCTCCCCTCACCACAAATCAGATTCTTCTGAGGAGTTCCCAGTACATTATCCTTTCCCCTGTGTAATTACCTTAACAAGCTCCAGCTGTTTTTATTCTCAGAAGGTTTAATCCCTGATATACAGCTTCCTACCCCCTTCGTAAGTGCAGGTCCTAAATGAGCTTTTTTCTCTGTTCCCTCACCACAATCCAAATTCTTTTGGGTAGTTACCAGTACAGTAACCATACCAGGAAGTACTTAATTTATTAAGCTACTGCTTTTCTTAATCTCAGTGGAGATATTTACTGATAAACAGCTACCTACGCAGCATGTTCATGTCGTTCCTAAATGAGCTTTTTTCTCTCTCCCCTCACCACAAATCAGATTCTTCTGAGGAATTCCCAGTACATTATCCTTTCCCCTGTGTAATTACCTTAAGAAGCTCCAGCTGTTTTTATTCTCAGAAGGTTTACTCCCTGATATAAAGCTGCCTACCCTCTTCATAAGTGCAGGTCCTAAATGAGCTTTTTTCTCTGTTCACTCACCACAATCCAGATTCTTTTGGGGAGTTACCAGTACAGTAACCATACTAGGAAGTAATTAATTTATTAAGCTACTGCTTTACTTAATCTCAGTGGAGATATTTACTGATAAACAGCTACCTAAGCAGCATGTTCATGTCGTTCCTAAATGAGCTTTTATCTCTCTCCCCTCACCACAAATCAGATTCTTCTGAGGAGTTCCCAGTACATTATCCTTTCCCCTGTGTAATTACCTTAACAAGCTCCAGCTGTTTTTATTCTCAGAAGGTTTACTCCCTGATATATAGCAGCCTACCCCCTTCGTAAGTGCAGGTCCTTAATGAGCTTTTTTCTCTGTTCCCTCACCACAATCCAGATTCTTTTGGGGAGTTACCAGTACAGTAACCATAACAGGAAGTACTTAATTTATTAAGCTACTGCTTTTCTTAATCTAAGTGGAGATATTTACTGATAAACAGCTACCTACCCAGCATGTTCATGTCGTTCCTAGATGAGCTTTTATCTCTCTCCCCTCACCACAAATCAGATTCTTCTGAGGAGTTCCCAGTACATTATCCTTTCCCCTGTTTAATTACCTTAACAAGCTCCAGCTGTTTTTATTCTCAGAAGGTTTACTCCCTGATATACAGCTGCCTACCCCCTTCGTAAGTGCAGGTCCTAAATGAGCTTTTTTCTCTGTTCCCTCACCACAATCCAGATTCTTTTGGGGAGTTACCAGTACAGTAACGATACCAGGAAGTACTTAATTTATTAAACTACTGCTTTTCTTAATCTCAGTGGAGATATTTACTGATAAACAGCTACCTACGCAGCATGTTCATGTCGTTCCTAAATGAGCTTTATCTCTCTCCCCTCACCACAAATCAGATTCTTCTGAGGAGGTCCCAGTACATTATCCTTTCCCCTGTGTAATTACTTTAACAAGCTCCAGCTGTTTTTATTCTCAGAAGGTTTACTCCCTGATATACAGCTTCCTACCCCCTTCGTAAGTGCAGGTCCTAAATGAGCTTTTTTCTCTGTTCCCTCACCACAATCCAGATTCTTTTGGGGAGTTACCAGTACAGTAACCATACCAGGAAGTACTTAATTTATTAAGCTACTGCTTTTCTTAATCTCAGTGGAGATATTTATTGACAAACAGCAACGTACGCAGCATGTTCATGTCGTTCCTAAATGAGCTTTTATCTCTCTCCCCTCACCACAAATCAGACTCTTCTGAGGAGTTCCCAGTACATTATCCTTTCCCCTGTGTAATTACCTTAACAAGCTCCAGCTGTTTTTATTCTCAGAAGGTTTACTCCCTGATATACAGCTGTCTACCCCGTTCGTAATTGCAGGCCCTAAATAAGCTTTTTTCTCTGTTCTCTCACCACAATCCAAATTCTGATGGGGAGTTACCAGTATAGTAACTATACCAGGAAGTACTTAATTTATTAAGCTATTGCTTTTCTTCATCTCAGTGGAGATATTTACTGATAAACAGCTACGTACGCAGCATGTTCATGTCGTTCCTAAATGAGCGTTTATCTCTCTCCCCTCACCACAAATCAGATTCTTCTGAGGAGTTCCCAGTACATTATCCTTTCCCCTGTGTAATTACCTTAACAAGCTCCAGCTGTTTTTATTCTCAGAAGGTTTACTCCCTGATATACAGCTGCCTACCCCTTTCGTAAGTGAAGGTCCTAAATGAGCTTTTTTCTCTGTTCCTTCACCACAATCCAGATTCTTTTGGGGAGTTACCAGTACAGTAACCATACCAGGAAGTACTTAATTTATTAAGATACTGCTTTTCTTAATCTCAGTGGAGATATTTACTGATAAACAGCTACGTACGCCGCATATTCCTGTCGTTCTTAAATGAGCTTTTTTCTGTCTCCCCTCACCACAAATCAGATTCTTCTGAGGAGTTCCCAGTACATTATCCTTTCCCCTGTGTAATTACCTTAACAAGATCCAGCTGTTTTTATTCTCAGAAGGTTTACTCCCTGATATACAGCTGCCTACCCCCTTCGTAAGTGTAGGTCCTAAATGAGCTTTTTTCTCTGTTCCCTCACCACAATCCAGATTCTTTTGGGGAGTTACCAGTACAGTAACCATAACAGGAAGTACTTAATTTATTAAGCTACTGCTTTTCTTAATCTAAGTGGAGATATTTACTGATAAACAGCTACCTACGCAGCATGTTCATGTCGTTCCTAGATGAGCTTTTATCTCTCTCCCCTCACCACAAATCAGATTCTTCTGAGGAGTTCCCAGTACATTATCCTTTCCCCTGTGTAATTACCTTAACAAGCTCCAGGTGTTTTTAATCTCAGAAGGTTTACTCCCTGATATACTGTTGCCTACCCCCTTCGTAAGTGCAGGTCCTAAATGAGCTTTTTTCTCTGTTCTCTCACCACAATCCAGATTCTTTTGGGGAGTTACCAGTACAGTAACCATACTAGGAAGTAATTAATTTATTAAGCTACTGCTTTTCTTAATCTCAGTGGAGATATTTACTGATAAACAGCTACCTACGCAGCATGTTCATGTCTTTCCTAAATGAGCTTTTATCTCTCTCCCCTCATCACAAATCATATTCTTCTGAGGAGTTCCCAGTACATTATCCTTTCCCCTGTGTAATTACCTTAACAAGCTCCAGCTGTTTTTATTCTCAGAAGGTTTACTCCCTGATATACAGCTGCCTACCCCCTTCGTAAGTGCAGGTCCTAAATGAGCTTTTTTCTCTGTTCCCTCACCACAATCCAGATTCTTTTGGGGAGTTACCAGTACAGTAACCATACCAGGAAGTACTTAATTTATTAAGCTACTGCTTTTCTTAATCTCAGTGGAGATATTTACTGATAAACAGCTACCTACGCAGCATGTTCATGTCGTTCCTAAATGAGCTTTTATCTCTCTCCCCTCACCACAAATCAGATTCTTCTGAGGAGTTCCCAGTACATTATCCTTTCCCCTGTGTAATTACCTTAACAAGCTCCAGCTGTTTTTATTCTCAGAAGGTTTAATCCCTGATATACAGCTTCCTACCCCCTTCGTAAGTGCAGGTCCTAAATGAGCTTTTTTCTCTGTTCCCTCACCACAATCCAAATTCTTTTGGGGAGTTACCAGTACAGTAACCATACCAGGAAGTACTTAATTTATTAAGCTACTGCTTTTCTTAATCTCAGTGGAGATATTTACTGATAAACAGCTACCTACGCAGCATGTTCATGTCGTTCCTAAATGAGCTTTTTTCTCTCTCCCCTCACCACAAATCAGATTCTTCTGAGGAATTCCCAGTACATTATCCTTTCCCCTGTGTAATTACCTTAACAAGCTCCAGCTGTTTTTATTCTCAGAAGGTTTACTCCCTGATATACAGCTGCCTACCCCCTTCATAAGTGCAGGTCCTAAATGAGCTTTTTTCTCTGTTCACTCACCACAATCCAGATTCTTTTGGGGAGTTACCAGTACAGTAACCATACTAGGAAGTAATTAATTTATTAAGCTACTGCTTTACTTAATCTCAGTGGAGATATTTACTGATAAACAGCTACCTAAGCAGCATGTTCATGTCGTTCCTAAATGAGCTTTTATCTCTCTCCCCTCACCACAAATCAGATTCTTCTGAGGAGTTCCCAGTACATTATCCTTTCCCCTGTGTAATTACCTTAACAAGCTCCAGCTGTTTTTATTCTCAGAAGGTTTACTCCCTGATATATAGCAGCCTACCCCCTTCGTAAGTGCAGGTCCTTAATGAGCTTTTTTCTCTGTTCCCTCACCACAATCCAGATTCTTTTGGGGAGTTACCAGTACAGTAACCATAACAGGAAGTACTTAATTTATTAAGCTACTGCTTTTCTTAATCTAAGTGGAGATATTTACTGATAAACAGCTACCTACGCAGCATGTTCATGTCGTTCCTAGATGAGCTTTTATCTCTCTCCCCTCACCACAAATTAGATTCTTCTGAGGAGTTCCCAGTACATTATCCTTTCCCCTGTGTAATTACCTTAACAAGCTCCAGCTGTTTTTATTCTCAGAAGGTTTACTCCCTGATATACAGCTGCCTACCCCCTTCGTAAGTGCAGGTCCTAAATGAGCTTTTTTCTCTGTTCCCTCACCACAATCCAGATTCTTTTGGGGAGTTACCAGTACAGTAACGATACCAGGAAGTACTTAATTTATTAAACTACTGCTTTTCTTAATCTCAATGGAGATATTTACTGATAAACAGCTACCTACGCAGCATGTTCATGTCGTTCCTAAATGAGCTTTATCTCTCTCCCCTCACCACAAATCAGATTCTTCTGAGGAGGTCCCAGTACATTATCCTTTCCCCTGTGTAATTACCTTAACAAGCTCCAGCTGTTTTTATTCTCAGAAGGTTTACTCCCTGATATACAGCTTCCTACCCCCTTCGTAAGTGCAGGTCCTAAATGAGCTTTTTTCTCTGTTCCCTCACCACAATCCAGATTCTTTTGGGGAGTTACCAGTACAGTAACCATACCAGGAAGTACTTAATTTATTAAGCTACTGCTTTTCTTAATCTCAGTGGAGATATTTATTGACAAACAGCAACGTACGCAGCATGTTCATGTCGTTCCTAAATGAGCTTTTATCTCTCTCCCCTCACCACAAATCAGACTCTTCTGAGGAGTTCCCAGTACATTATCCTTTCCCCTGTGTAATTACCTTAACAAGCTCCAGCTGTTTTTATTCTCAGAAGGTTTACTCCCTGATATACAGCTGTCTACCCCGTTCGTAATTGCAGGCCCTAAATAAGCTTTTTTCTCTGTTCTCTCACCACAATCCAAATTCTGATGGGGAGTTACCAGTATAGTAACTATACCAGGAAGTACTTAATTTATTAAGCTATTGCTTTTCTTCATCTCAGTGGAGATATTTACTGATAAACAGCTACGTACGCAGCATGTTCATGTCGTTCCTAAATGAGCGTTTATCTCTCTCCCCTCACCACAAATCAGATTCTTCTGAGGAGTTCCCAGTACATTATCCTTTCCCCTGTGTAATTACCTTAACAAGCTCCAGCTGTTTTTATTCTCAGAAGGTTTACTCCCTGATATACAGCTGCCTACCCCTTTCGTAAGTGAAGGTCCTAAATGAGCTTTTTTCTCTGTTCCTTCACCACAATCCAGATTCTTTTGGGGAGTTACCAGTACAGTAACCATACCAGGAAGTACTTAATTTATTAAGATACTGCTTTTCTTAATCTCAGTGGAGATATTTACTGATAAACAGCTACGTACGCCGCATATTCCTGTCGTTCTTAAATGAGCTTTTTTCTGTCTCCCCTCACCACAAATCAGATTCTTCTGAGGAGTTCCCAGTACATTATCCTTTCCCCTGTGTAATTACCTTAACAAGATCCAGCTGTTTTTATTCTCAGAAGGTTTACTCCCTGATATACAGCTGCCTACCCCCTTCGTAAGTGTAGGTCCTAAATGAGCTTTTTTCTCTGTTCCCTCACCACAATCCAGATTCTTTTGTGGAGTCACCCGTACAGTAACCATACCAGGAAGTACTTAATTTATTAAGCTACTGCTTTTCTTAATCTCAGTGGAGATATTTACTGATAAACAGCTACCTACGCAGCATGTTCATGTCGTTCCTAAATGAGCTTTTATCTCTATCCCCTCACCACAAATCAGATTCTTCTGAGGAGTTCCCAGTACATTATCCTTTCCCCTGTGTAATTACCTTAACAAGCTCCAGGTGTTTTTATTCTCAGAAGGTTTACTCCCTGATATAGAGCTGCCTATTCCCTTCATAAGTGCAGGTCCTAAATGGGCTTTTTTCTCTGTTCCCTCACCACAATCCAGATTCTTTTGGGGAGTTACCAGTACAGTAACCATACCAGGAAGTACTTAATTTATTGAGCTACTGCTTTTCTTAATCTCAGTGGAGATATTTACTGATAAACAGCTATGTACGCAGCATGTTCATGTGGTTCCTAAATGAGCTTTTATCTCTCTCCCCTCACGACAAATCAGATTCTTCTGAGGAGTTCCCAGTACATTTTCCTTTCCCCTGTGTAATTACCTTAACAAGCTCCAGCTGTGTTTATTCTCAGAAGGTTTACTCGCTGATATACAGCTGCCTACCCCCTTCGTCAGTGCAGGTCCTAAATGAGCTTTTTTCTCTGTTCCCTCACCACAATCCAGATTCTTTTGGGGAGTTACCAGTACAGTAACCATACCAGGAAGTACTTAATTTATTAAACTACTGCTTTTCTTAACCTCAGTGGAGATATTTACTGATAAACAGCTACCTACGCAGCATGTTCATGTCGTTCCTAAATGAGCTTTTATCTCTCTGCCCTCACCACAAATCAGATTCTTCTGAGGAGTTCCCAGTACATTATCCTTTCCCCTTTGTAATTACCTTAACAAGCTCCAGCTGTTTTTATTCTCCGAAGGTTTACTCCCTGATATACAGCTGCCTACCCCCTTCGTAAGTGCAGGTCCTAAATGAGCTTTTTTCTCTGTTCCCTCACCACAATCCAGATTCCTTTGGGGAGTTACCAGTACAGTAAACATACCAGGAAGTACTTAATTTATTAAGCTACTGCTTTTCTTAATCTCAGTGGAGATATTTACTGATAAACAGCTACCTACGCAGCATGTTCATGTCGTTCCTAAATGAGCTTTTATCTCTCCCCTCACCACAAATCAGATTCTTCTGAGGAGTTCCCAGTACATTATCCTTTCCCCTGTGTAATTCCCTTAACAAGCTCCAACTGTTTTTATTCTCAGAAGGTTTACTCCCTGATATACAGCTGCCTACCCCCTTCGTAAGTGCAGGTCCTAAATGAGCTTTTTTCTCTGTTCCCTCACCACAATCCAGATTCCTTTGGGGAGTTACCAGTACAGTAAACATACCAGGAAGTACTTAATTTATTAAGCTACTGCTTTTCTTAATCTCAGTGGAGATATTTACTGATAAACAGCTACTTTCACAGCATGTTCATGTCGTTCCTAAATGAGCTTTTATCTCTCTCCCCTCACCACAAATCAGATTCTTCTGAGGAGTTCCCAGTACATTATCCTTTCCCCTGTGTAATTACCTTAACAAGCTCCAGCTGTTTTTATTCTCAGAAGGTTTACTCCCTGATATACAGCTGCCTACCCCCTTCGTAAGTGCAGGTCCTAAAAGAGCTTTTTCTCTGTTCCCTCACCACAATCCAGATTCTTTTGGGGAGTTACCAGTACAGTAACCATACCAGGAAGTACTTAATTTATTAAGCTACTGCTTTTCTTAATCTCAGTGGAGATATTTACTGATAAATAGCTACCTAAGCAGCATGTTCATGTCGTTCCTAAATGAGCTTTTATCTCTCTCCCCTGACCACAAATCAGATTCTTCTGAGGAGTTCCCAGTACATTATACTTTCCCCTGTGTAATTACCTTAACAAGTCCAGGTGTTTTTAGTCTCAGAAGGTTTACTCCCTGATATACAGCTGCCTACCCCCTTCGTAAGTGCAGGTCCTAAATGAGCTTTTTTCTCTGTTCCCTCACCACAATCCAGATTCTTTTGGGGAGTTACCAGTACAGTAACCATACCAGGAAGTACTTAATTTATTAAGCAACTGCTTTTCTTAATCTCAGTGGAGATATTTACTGATAAACAGCTACCTACGCAGCATGTTCATGTCGTTCCTAAATGAGCTTTTATCTCTCTCCCCTCACCACAAATCCGATTCTTCTGAGGAGTTCCCAGTACATTATCCTTTCCCCTGTGTAATTACCTTAACAAGCTCCAGCTGTTCTTATTCTCAGAAGCTTTACTCCCTGATATACAGCTGCCTACCCCCTTCGTAAGTGCAGGTCCTAAATGAGCTTTTTTTCTCTGTTCCCTCACCACAATCCAGATTCTTTTGGGGAGTTATCAGTAGAGTAACCATACCAGGAAGTACTTAATTTATTAAGCTACTGCTTTTCTTAATCTCAGTGGAGATATTTACTTATAAACAGCTACCTACGCAGCATGTTCATGTCGTTCCTAAATGAGCTTTTATCTCTCTCCCCTCACCACGAATCAGATTCTTCTGAGGAGTTCCAAGTACATTATCCTTTTCCTCTGTAATTACCTTAACAAGCTCCAGCTGTTTTTATTTTCAGAAGGTTTACTCCCTGATATACAGCTGCCTACCCGCTTCGTAAGTGCAGGTCCTAAATGAGCTTTTTTCTCTGTTCCCTCACCACAATCCAGATTCTTTTGGGGAGTTACCAGTACAGTAACCATACCAGGAAGTACTTAATTTATTAAGCTACTGCTTTTCTTAATCTCAGTGGAGATATTTACTGATAAACAGCTACGTACACAGCATGTTCATGTCGTTCCTAAATGAGCTTTTATCACTCTCCCCTCAGCACAAAACAGATTCTTCTGAGGAGTTCCCAGTACATTATCCTTTCCCCTGTGTAATTACCTTAACAAGCTCCAGCTGTTTTTATTCTCAGAAGGTTTACTCCCTGATATACAGCTGCCTACCCCCTTCGTAAGTGCAGGTCCTAAATGAGCTTTTTTCTCTGTTCCCTCACCACAATACAGATTTTTTGTGGAGTTACCAGTACAGTAACCATACCAGGAAGTACTTAATTTATTAAGCTACTGCTTTTCTTAATCTCAGTGGAGATATTTACTGATAAACAGCTACTTACGCAGTATGTTCATGTCGTTCCTAAATGAGCTTTTATCTCTCTTCCCTCACCACGAATCAGATTCTTCTGAGGAGTTCCAAGTACATTATCCTTTTCCTCTGTAATTACCTTAACAAGCTCCAGCTGTTTTTATTCTCAGAAGGTTTACTCCCTGATATACAGCTGCCTACCCCCTTCGTAAGTGCAGGTCCTAAATGAGATTTTTTCTCTGTTCCCTCACCACAATCCAGATTCGTTTGGGGAGTTACAAGTACAGTAACCATACCAGGAGTACTTAATTTATTAAGCTACTGCTTTTTTTAATCTCAATGGAGATATTTACTGATAAACAGCTACCTACGCAGCATGTTCATGTCGTTCCTAAATGAGCTTTTATATCTCTCCCCTCACCACAATTCAGATTCTTCTGAGGAGTTCCCAGTACATTATCCTTTCCCCTTTGTAATTACCTTAACAAGCTCCAGCTGTTTTTATTCTCAGAAGGTTTACTCCCTGATATACTGTTGCCTACTCCCTTCGTAAGTGCAGGTCCTAAATGAGCTTTTTTCTCTGTTCCCTCACCACAATCCAGATACTTTTGGGGAGTTACCAGTACAGTAACCATACCAGGAAGTACTTAATTTATTAAGCTACTGCTTTTCTTAATCTCAGTGGAGATATTTACTGATAAACAGCTACCTACGCAGCATGTTCATGTCGTTCCTAAATGAGCTTTTATCTCTATCCCCTCACCACAAATCAGATTCTTCTGAGGAGTTCCCAGTACATTATCCTTTCCCCTGTGTAATTACCTTAACAAGTTCCAGGTGTTTTTATTCTCAGAAGGTTTACTCCCTGATATAGAGCTGCCTATTCCCTTCATAAGTGCAGGTCCTAAATGGGCTTTTTTCTCTGTTCCCTCACCACAATCCAGATTCTTTTGGGGAGTTACCAGTACAGTAACCATACCAGGAAGTACTTAATTTATTGAGCTACTGCTTTTCTTAATCTCAGTGGAGATATTTACTTATAAACAGCTATGTACGCAGCATGTTCATGTGGTTCCTAAATGAGCTTTTATCTCTCTCCCCTCACGACAAATCAGATTCTTCTGAGGAGTTCCCAGTACATTATCCTTTCCCCTGTGTAATTACCTTAACAAGCTCCAGCTGTGTTTATTCTCAGAAGGTTTACTCGCTGATATACAGCTGCCTACCCCCTTCGTCAGTGCAGGTCCTAGATGAGCTTTTTTCTCTGTTCCCTCACCACAATCCAGATTCTTTTGGGGAGTTACCAGTACAGTAACCATACCAGGAAGTACTTAATTTATTAAACTACTGCTTTTCTTAATCTCAGTGGAGATATTTACTGATAAACAGCTACCTACGCAGCATGTTCATGTCGTTCCTAAATGAGCTTTTATCTCTCTGCCCTCACCACAAATCAGATTCTTCTGAGGAGTTCCCAGTACATTATCCTTTCCCCTTTGTAATTACCTTAACAAGCTCCAGCTGTTTTTATTCTCCGAAGGTTTACTCCCTGATATACAGCTGCCTACCCCCTTCGTAAGTGCAGGTCCTAAATGAGCTTTTTTCTCTGTTCTCTCACCACAATCCAGATCTTTTGGTAAGTTACCAGTACAGTAACCATACCAGGAAGTACTTCATTTATTAAGCTACTGCTTTTCTTAATCTCAGTGGAGATATTTACTGATAAACAGCTACCTACGCAGCATGTTCATGTCGTTCCTAAATGAGCTTTTATCTCTCCCCTCACCACAAATCAGATTCTTCTGAGGAGTTCCCAGTACTTTATCCTTTCCCCTGTGTCATTACCTTAACAAACTTCATCTGTTTCTATTCTCAGAAGGTTTACTCCCTGATATACAGCTGCCTACCCCCTTCGTAAGTGCAGGTCCTAAATGAGCTTTATTCTCTGTTCCCTCACCACAATCCAGATTCTTTTGGGGAGTTACCAGTACAGTAACCATACCAGGAAGTACTTAATTTATTAAGCTACTGCTTTTCTTAATCTCAGTGGAGATATTTACTGATAAACAGCTACGTACGCCGCATATTCCTGTCGTTCTTAAATGAGCTTTTTTCTGTCTCCCCTCACCACAAATCAGATTCTTCTGAGGAGTTCCCAGTACATTATCCTTTCCCCTGTTTAATTACCTTAACAAGCTCCAGCTGTTTTTATTCTCAGAAGGTTTACTCCCTGATATACAGCTGCCTACCCCCTTCGTAAGTGTAGGTCCTAAATGAGCTTTTTTCTCTGTTCCCTCACCACAATCCAGATTCTTTTGTGGAGTCACCCGTACAGTAACCATACCAGGAAGTACTTAATTTATTAAGCTACTGCTTTTCTTAATCTCAGTGGAGATATTTACTGATAAACAGCTACCTACGCAGCATGTTCATGTCGTTCCTAAATGAGCTTTTATCTCTATCCCCTCACCACAAATCAGATTCTTCTGAGGAGTTCCCAGTACATTATCCTTTCCCCTGTGTAATTACCTTAACAAGCTCCAGGTGTTTCTATTCTCAGAAGGTTTACTCCCTGATATAGAGCTGCCTATTCCCTTCATAAGTGCAGGTCCTAAATGAGCTTTTTTCTCTGTTCCCTCACCACAATCCAGATTCTTTTGGGGAGTTACCAGTAGAGTAACCATACCAGGAAGTACTTAATTTATTGAGCTACTGCTTTTCTTAATCTCAGTGGAGATATTTACTGATAAACAGCTATGTACGCAGCATGTTCATGTGGTTCCTAAATGAGCTTGTATCCCTCTCCCCTCACGACAAATCAGATTCTTCTGAGGAGTTCCCAGTACATTATCCTTTCCCCTGTGTAATTACCTTAACAAGCTCCAGCTGTGTTTATTCTCAGAAGGTTTACTCGCTGATATACAGCTGCCTACCCCCTTCGTCAGTGCAGGTCCTAAATGAGCTTTTTTCTCTGTTCCCTCACCACAATCCAGATTCTTTTGGGGAGTTACCAGTACAGTAACCATACCAGGAAGTACTTAATTTATTAAACTACTGCTTTTCTTAATCTCAGTGGAGATATTTACTGATAAACAGCTACCTACGCAGCATGTTCATGTCGTTCCTAAATGAGCTTTTATCTCTCTCCCCTCACCACAAATCAGATTTTTCTGAGGAGTTCCCAGTACATTATCCTTTCCCCTGTGTAATTACCTTAACAAGCTCCAGCTGTTTTTATTCTCAGAAGGTTTAATCCCTGATATACAGCTGCCTACCCCCTTCGTAAGTGCATGTCCTAAATGAGATTTTTTCTCTGTTCCCTCACCACAATCCAGATTCTTTTGGGGAGTTACCAGTACAGTAACCATACCTGGAAGTACTTAATTTATTAAGGTACTGCTTTTCAATCTCAGTGGAGATAATTACTGATAAACAGCTACCAACGCAGAATGTTCATTTCGTTCCTAAATGAGCTTTTATCTCTCTCCCCTCACCACAAATCAGATTCTTCTGAGGAGTTCCCAGTACATTATCCTTTCCCCTGTGTAATTACCTTAACAAGCTCCAGCTGTTTTTATTCTCAGAAGGTTTACTCCCTGATATACAGCTGCCTACCCCCTTCGTAAGTGCAGGTCGTAAATGAGCTTTTTTCTCTGTTCCCTCACCACAATCAAGATTCTTTTGGGGAGTTACCAGTACAGTAACCATACCAGGAAGTACTTAAATTATTAAGCTACTGCTTTTCTTAATCTCAGTGGAGATATTTACTGATAAACAGCTACCTACGCAGCATGTTCATGTCGTTCCTAAATGATCTTTTATCTCTCTGCCCTCACCACAAATCAGATTCTTCTGAGGAGTTCCCAGTACATTATCCTTTCCCCTTTGTAATTACCTTAACAAGCTCCAGCTGTTTTTATTCTCCGAAGGTTTACTCCCTGATATACAGCTGCCTACCCCCTTCGTAAGTGCAGGTCCTAAATGAGCTTTTTTCTCTGTTCCCTCACCACAATCCAGATTCCTTTGGGGAGTTACCAGTACAGTAAACATACCAGGAAGTACTTAATTTATTAAGCTACTGCTTTTCTTAATCTCAGTGGAGATATTTACTGATAAACAGCTACCTACGCAGCATGTTCATGTCGTTCCTAAATGAGCTTTTATCTCTCCCCTCACCACAAATCAGATTCTTCTGAGGAGTTCCCAGTACATTATCCTTTCCCCTGTGTAATTCCCTTAACAAGCTCCAACTGTTTTTATTCTCAGAAGGTTTACTCCCTGATATACAGCTGCCTACCCCCTTCGTAAGTGCAGGTCCTAAATGAGCTTTTTTCTCTGTTCCCTCACCACAATCCAGATTCCTTTGGGGAGTTACCAGTACAGTAAACATACCAGGAAGTACTTAATTTATTAAGCTACTGCTTTTCTTAATCTCAGTGGAGATATTTACTGATAAACAGCTACTTTCCCAGCATGTTCATGTCGTTCCTAAATGAGCTTTTATCTCTCTCCCCTCACCACAAATCAGATTCTTCTGAGGAGTTCCCAGTACATTATCCTTTCCCCTGTGTAATTACCTTAACAATCTCCAGCTGTTTTTATTCTCAGAAGGTTTACTCCCTGATATACAGCTGCCTACCCCCTTCGTAAGTGCAGGTCCTAAAAGAGCTTTTTCTCTGTTCCCTCACCACAATCCAGATTCTTTTGGGGAGTTACCAGTACAGTAACCATACCAGGAAGTACTTAATTTATTAAGCTACTGCTTTTCTTAATCTCAGTGGAGATATTTACTGATAAATAGCTACCTAAGCAGCATGTTCATGTCGTTCCTAAATGAGCTTTTATCTCTCTCCCCTGACCACAAATCAGATTCTTCTGAGGAGTTCCCAGTACATTATACTTTCCCCTGTGTAATTACCTTAACAAGTCCAGGTGTTTTTAGTCTCAGAAGGTTTACTCCCTGATATACAGCTGCCTACCCCCTTCGTAAGTGCAGGTCCTAAATGAGCTTTTTTCTCTGTTCCCTCACCACAATCCAGATTCTTTTGGGGAGTTACCAGTACAGTAACCATACCAGGAAGTACTTAATTTATTAAGCTACTGCTTTTCTTAATCTCAGTGGAGATATTTACTGATAAACAGCTACCTACGAAGCATGTTCATGTCGTTCCTAAATGAGCTTTTATCTCTCACCCCTCACCAAAAATCAGATTCTTCTGAGGAGTTCCCAGTACATTATCCTTTCCCCTGTGTAATTAACTTAACAAGCTCCAGCTGTTTTTATTCTCAGAAGGTTTACTCCCTGATATACAGCTGCCTACCCCCTTCGTAAGTGCAGGTCCTAAATGAGCTTTTTTCTCTGTTCCTTCACCACAATCCAGATTCTTTTGGGGAGTTACCAGTACAGTAACCATACCAGGCAATACTTAATTTATTAAGCTACTGCTTTTCTTAATCTCAGTGGAGATATTTACTGATAAACAGCTACCTACGCAGCATGTTCTTGTCGTTCCTAAATGAGCTTTTATTTCTCTCCCCTCACCACAAATCAGATTCTTCTGAGGAGTTCCCAGTACTTCATATTTTCCCCTGTGTAATTACCTTAACAAGCTCCAGCTGTTTTTATTCTCAGAAGGTTTACTCCCTGATATACATCTGCGTACCCCCTTCGTAAGTGCAGGTCCTAAATGAGCATTTTTCTCTGTTACCTCACCACAATCCAGATTCTTTGGGGAGTTACCAGTACAGTAACCATACCAGGAAGTACTTAATTTATTAAGCTACTGCTTTTCTTAATCTCAGTGGAGATATTTACTGATAAACAGCTACCTACGCAGCATGTTCATGTCGTTCCTAAATGAGCTTTTATCTCTCTCCCCTCACCATAAATCAGATTCTTCTGAGGAGTTCCCAGTACATTATCCTTTCCCCTGTGTAATTACCTTAACAAGCTCCAGCTGTTTTTATTCTCAGAATGTTACTCCGTGATATACAGCTGCCTACCCCCTTCGTAAGTGCAGGTCCTAAATGAGCTTTTTTCTCTGTTCCCTCACCACAATCCAGATTCTTTTGGGGAGTTACCAGTACAGTAACCATACAGGAAGTACTTAATTTATTAAGCTACTGCTTTTCGTAATCTCAGTGGAGATATTTACTGATAATCAGCTACGTACGCAGCATGTTCATGTCATTCCTAAATGAGCTTTTATCTCTCTCACCTCACCACAAATCAGATTCTTCTGAGGAGTTCCCAGTACATTATTCTTTCCCCTGTGTAATTACCTTAACAAGCTCCAGCTGTTTTTATTCTCAGAAGGTTAACTCCCTGATATACAGCTGCCTACCCCCTTCGTAAGTGCAGGTCCTAAATGAGCTTTTTTCTCTGTTCCCTCACCACAATCCAGATTCTTTTGGGGACTTACCAGTACAGTAATCATACCAGGAAGTACTTACTTTATTAAGCTACTGCTTTTCTTAATCTCAGTGGAGATATTTACTGATAAGAAGCTACCTAAGCAGCATGTTCATGTCGTTCCTAAATGAGCTTTTATCTGTCACCCATCACCACAAATCAGATTCTTCTTAGGAGTTCCCAGTACATTATCCTTTCCCCTGTGTAATTACCTTAACAAGCTCCAGCTGTGTTTATTCTCAGAAGGTTTACTCCCTGATATACATCTGCCTACCCCCTTCGTAAGTGCAGGTCCTAAATGAGCTTTTTTCTCTGTTCCCTCACCACAATCCAGATTGTTTTGGGGAGGTACCAGTACAGTAACCATACCAGGAAGTACTTAATTTATTAAGCTACTGCTTTTCTTAATCTCATTGGAGATATTTACTGATAAACAGCTACCTACTCAGCATGTTCATGTCGTTCGGCAATGAGCTTTTATCTCTCTCCCCTCACTACAAATCAGATTCTTCTGAGTAGTTCCCAGTACATTATCCTTTCCACTGTGTAATTACCTTAACAAGCTCCAGCTGTTTTTATTCTCAGAAGGTTTACTCCCTGATGTACAGCTGCCTACCCCCTTCGTAAGTGCAGGTCCTAAATGAGCTTTTTTCTCTGTTCCCTCACCACAATCCAGATTCTTTTGGGGAGTTACCAGTACAGTAACCATACCAGGAAGTACTTAATTTATTAAGCTACTGCTTTTCTTAACCTCAGTGGAGATATTTACTGATAAACAGCTACGTATGCAGCATGTAAATGTCGTTCATAAATGAGCTTTTATCTCTCTCCCCTCACCACAAATCAGATTCTTCTGAGGAGTTCCCAGTACTTCATCTTTTCCCCTGTGTAATTACCTTAACAAGCTCCAGCTGTTTTTATTCTCAGAAGGTTTACTCCCTGATATTCAGCTGCCTAGCGCCTTCGTAAGTGCAGGTCCTAAATGAGCTTTTTTCTCTGTTCCCTCACCACAATCCAGATTTTTTGGGGAGTTACCAGTACAGTAACCATACCAGGAAGTACTTAATTTATTAAGCTACTGCTTTTCTTAATCTCAGTGGAGATATTTACTGATAAACAGCTACGTATGCAGCATGTTTATGTCGTTCCTAAATGAGCTTTTATCTCTCTCCCCTCACCACAAATGAGATTCTTCTGAGGAGTTCCCAGTACATTATCCTTTCCCCTGTGTAATTACCTTAACAAGCTCCTGCTGTTTTTATTCTCAGAAGGTTTTCTCCCTGATATTCAGCTGCCTACCCCCTTCGTAAGTGCAGGTCTTAAATGAGCTTTTTTCTCTGTTACCTCACCACAATCCAGATTCTTTGGGGAGTTACCAGTACAGTAACCATACCAGGAAGTACTTAATTTATTAAGCTACTGCTTTGCTTAATCTCAGTGGAGATATTTACTTATAAACAGCTACCTACGCAGCATGTTCATGTCGTTCCTAAATGAGCTTTTATCTCTCTCCCCTCACCTCAAATCCGATTCTTCGGAGGAGTTCCCAGTACATTATCCTTTCCCCTGTGTAATTACCTTAACAAGCTCCAGCTGTTTTTATTCTCAGAAGGTTTACTCCCTGATAACAGCTGCCTACCCTATTCGTAAGTGCAGGTCCTAAATGAGCTTTTCTCTCTGTTCCCTCACCACAATCCAGATTCTTTTGGGGAGTTACCAGTACAGTAACCATACCAGGAAGTACTTAATTTATTAAGCTACTGCTTTGCTTAATCTCAGTGGAGATATTTACTGATAAACAGCTACCTACGCAGCATGTTCATGTCGTTCCTAAATGAGCTTTTATCTCTCTCCCATCACCACAAATCAGATTCTTCGGAGGAGTTCCCAGTACATTATCCTTTCCCCTGTGTAATTACCTTAACAAGCTCCAGCTGTTTTTATTCTCAGA
The DNA here is from genome assembly GCF_023159225.1 of Perognathus longimembris pacificus. Taxonomy (NCBI): domain Eukaryota; kingdom Metazoa; phylum Chordata; class Mammalia; order Rodentia; family Heteromyidae; genus Perognathus; species Perognathus longimembris. The sequence continues at coordinate 18,329 of NW_025961072.1, forward strand.
AGGTTTACTCCCTGATATACAGCTGCCTACCAACTTCGTAAGTGCAGGTCTTAAATCAGCTTTTTTCTCTGTTCCCTCACCACAATCCAGATTCTTTTGGGGAGTTACCAGCACAGTAACCATACCAGGAAGTACTTAATTTATTAAGCTACTGCTTTTCTTAATCTCAGTGGAGATATTTACTGATAAACAGCTACCTAAGCAGCATGTTCATGTCGTTCCTAAATGAGCTTTTATCTCTCTCACCTCAGCACAAATCAGATTCTTCTGAGGAGTTCCCAGTACATTATCCTTTCCCCTGTGTAATTACCTTAACAATCTCCAGCTGTTTTTATTCTCAGAAGGTTTACTCCCTGATATACAGCTGCCTACCCCCTTCGTAAGTGAAGTTCCTAAATGAGCTTTTTTCTCTGTTCCCTCACCACAATCCAGATTCTTTTGGGGAGTTACCAGTACAGTAACCATACCAGGAAGTACTTCATTTATAAAGATACTGCTTTTCTTAATCTCAGTGGAGATATTTACTGATAAACAGCTACCTACGCAGCATGTTCATGTCGTTCCTCAATGAGCTTTTATCTCTCTCCCGTCACCACAAATCAGATTCTTCTGAGGAGTTCCCAGTACATTATCCTTTCCCCTGTGTAATTACCTTAACAAGCTCCAGCTGTTTTTATTCTCAGAAGGTTTACTCCCTGATATACAGGTGCCTACCCCCTTCGTAAGTGCAGGTCCTAAATGAGCTTTTTTCTCTGTTCCCTCACCACAATCCAGATTCTTTTGGGGAGTTACCAGTACAGTAACCATACCAGGAAGTACTTAATTTATTAAGCTACTGCTTTGCTTAATCTCAGTGGAGATATTTACTGATAAACAGCTACCTACGCAGCATGTTCATGTCGTTCCTAAATGAGCTTTTGTCTCTCTCCCCTCACCACAAATCAGATTCTTCTGAGGAGTTCCCAGTACATTATCCTTTCCCCTGTGTAATTACCTTAACAAGCTCCAGCTGTTTTTATTCTCAGAAGGTTTACTCCCTGATATACAGCTGCTTACCCCCTTCGTAAGTGCAGGTCCTAAATGAGCTTTTTTCTCTGTTCCCTCACCACAATCCAGATTCTTTGGGGGAGTTACCAGTACAGTAACCATACCAGGAAGTACTTAATTTATTAAGCTACTGCTTTTCTTAATCTCAGTGGAGATATTTACTGATAAACAGCTACCTACGCAGCATGTTCATGTCGTTCGGCAATGAGCTTTTATCTCTCTCCCCTCACCACAAATCAGATTCTTCTGAGGAGTTCCCAGTACATTATCCTTTCCACTGTGTAATTACCTTAACAAGCTCCAGCTGTTTTTATTCTCAGAAGGTTTACTCCCTGATATACAGCTGCCTACCCCCTTCGTAAGTGCAGGTCCTAAATGAGCTTTTTTCTCTGTTCCCTCACCACAATCCAGATTCTTTTGGGGAGTTACCAGGACAGTAACCATACCAGGAAGTACTTAATTTATTAAGCTACTGCTTTTCTTAATCTCAGTGGAGATATTTACTGATAAACAGCTACCTACGCAGCATGTTCATGTCATTCCGCAATGAGCTTTTATCTCTCTCTCCTCACCACAAATCAGATTCTTCTGAGGAGTTCCCAGTACATTATCCTTTCCACTGTGTAATTACCTTAACAAGCTCCAGCTGTTTTTATTCTCAGAAGGTTTACTCCCTGATATACAGCTGCCTACCCCCTTCGTAAGTGCAGGTCCTAAATGAGCTTTTTTCTCTGTTGCCTCACCACAATCCAGATTCTTTTGGGGAGTTACCAGTACAGTAACCATACCAGGCAGTACTTAATTTATTAAGCTACTGCTTTTCTTAATCTCAGTGGAGATATTTACTGATAAACAGCTACCTACGCAGCATGTTCATGTCGTTCCTCAAAGAGCTTTAATCTCTCTCCCCTCACCACAAATCAGATTCTTCTGAGGAGTTCCCAGTACATTATTCTTTCCACTGTGTAATTACCTTAACAAGCTCCAGCTGTTTTTATTCTCAGAAGGTTTACTCCCTGATATACAGCTGCCTACCCCCTTCGTAAGTGCAGGTCCTAAATGAGCTTTTTTCTCTGTTCCCTCACCACAATCCAGATTCTTTTGGGGAGTTACCAGTACAGTAACCATACCAGGCAGTACTTAATTTATTAAGCTACTGCTTTTCTTAATCTCAGTGGAGATATTTACTGATAAACAGCTACCTACGCAGCATGTTCATGTCGTTCGTAAATGAGCTTTTATCTCTCTCCCCTCACCACAAATCAGATTCTTCTGAGGAGTTCCCAGTACATTATCCTTTCCCCTGTGTAATTACCTTAACAAGCTCCAGCTGTTTTTATTCTCAGAAGGTTTACTCCCTGATATACAGCTGCCTACCCCCTTCGTAAGTGCAGGACCTAAATGAGCTTTTTTCTCTGTTCCATCACCACAATCCAGGTTATTTTGGGGAGTTACCAGTACAGTAACCGTACCAGGAAGTACTTAAATTATGAAGCTTCTGCTTTTCTTAATCTCAGTGGAGATATTTACTGATAAACAGCTACCTATGCAGCATGTTCATGTCGTTCCTAAATGAGCTTTTATCTCTCTCCCCTCACCACAAATCAGATTCTTCTGAGGAGTTCACAGTACATTATCCTTTCCACTGTGTAATTACCTTAACAAGCTCCATCTGTTTTTATTCTCAGAAGGTTTACTCCCTGATATAATGCTGCCTACCCCCTTCATAAGTGCAGGTCCTAAATGAGCTTTTTTCTCTGTTCCCTCACCACAATCCAGATTCTTTTGTGAAGTGACCAGTGCAGTAACCATACCAGGAGGTATTTAATTTATTAAGCTATTGCTTTTCTTAATCTCAGTGGAGATATTTACTGATAAACAGCTACCTATGCAGCATGTTCATGTCGTTCCTAAATGATCTATTATCTCTCTCCCCTCACCACAAATCAGATTCTTCTGAGGAGTTCCCAGTACATTATCCTTTCCCCTGTGTAATTACCTTAACAAGCTCCAGATGTTTTTATTCTCAGAAGGTTTACTCCCTGATATACAGCTGCCTAACCCCTTCGTAAGTGCAGGTCCTAAATGAGCTTTTTTCTCTATTCCCTCACCACAATCCAGATTCTTTTGGGGAGTTACCAGTACAGTAACCATACCAGGAAGTACTTAATTTATTAAGCTACTGCTTTTCTTAATCTCAGTGGAGATATTTACTGATAAACAGCTACGTACGCAGCATGTTCATTTCGTTCCTAAATGAGCTTTTATCTCTCTCCCCTCACCACAAATCAGATTATTCTGAGGAGTTCCCAGTACATTATCCTTTCCCCTGTGTAATTACCTTAACAATCTCCTGCTGTTTTTATTCTCAGAAGGTTTACTCCCTGATATACAGCTGCCTGCCCCCTTCGAAAGTGCAGGTCCTAAATGAGCTTTTTTCTCTGTTACCTCACCACAATCCAGATTCTTTGGGGAGTTACCAGTACAGTAACCATACCAGGAAGTACTTAATTTATTAAGCTACTGCTTTTCTTAATCTCAGTGGAGATATTTACTGATAAACAGCTACCTACGCACCATGTTCATGTCGTTCCTAAATGAGCTTTTATCTCTCTGCCCTCACCACAAATCAGATTCTTCTGAGGAGTTCCCAGTACATTATCCTTTCCCCTGTGTAATTACCTTAACAAGCTCCAGCTGTTTTTATTCTCAGAAGATTTACTCCCTGATATACAGTTGCCTACCCCCTTCGTAAGTGCAGGTCCTAAATGAGCTTTTTTCTCTGTTCCCTCACCACAATCCAGATTCTTTTGGGGAGTTACCAGTACAGTAACCATACCAGGAAGTACTTAATTTATTAAGCTACTGCTTTTCTTAATCTCAGTGGAGATATTTACTGATAAACAGCTACCTACGCAGCATGTTCATGTCGTTCCTAAATGAGCTTTTATCTCTCTCCCCTCACCACAAATCAGATTCTTCTGAGGAGTTCCCAGTACATTATCCTTTCCCCTGTGTAATTACCTTAACAAGCTGCAGCTGTTTTTATTCTCAGAATGTTACTCCGTGATATACAGCTGCCTACCCCCTTCGTAAGTGCAGGTCCTAAATGAGCTTTTTTCTCTGTTCCCTCACCACAATCCAGATTCTTTTGGGGAGTTACCAGTACAGTAACCATACCAGGAAGTACTTAATTTATTAAGCTACTGCTTTTCGTAATCTCAGTGGAGATATTTACTGATAATCAGCTACGTACGCAGCATGTTCATGTCGTTCCTAAATGAGCTTTTATCTCTCTCACCTCACCACAAATCAGATTCTTCTGAGGAGTTCCCAGTACATTATTCTTTCCCCTGTGTAATTACCTTAACAAGCTCCAGCTGTTTTTATTCTCAGAAGGTTTACTCCCTGATATACAGCTGCCTGCCCCCTTCGTAAGTGCAGGTCCTAAATGAGCTTTTTTCTCTGTTCCCTCACCACAATCCAGATTCTTTTCGGGAGTTACCAGTACAGTAACCATACCAGGAAGTACTTAATTTATTAAGCTACTGCTTTTCTTAATCTCAGTGGAGATATTTACTGATAAACAGCTACGTACGCAGCATGTTCATGTCGTTCCTAAATGAGCTTTTATCTCTCTCCCCTCTGCACAAATCAGATTCTTCTGAGGAGTTCCCAGTACATTATCCTTTCCCCTGTGTAATTACCTTAACAAGCTCCAGCTGTTTTTATTCTCAGAAGGTTAACTCCCTGATATACAGCTGCCTACCCCCTTCGTAAGTGCAGGTCCTAAATGAGCTTTTTTCTCTGTTCCCTCATCCACAATCCAGATTCTTTTGGGGACTTACCAGTAGAGTAACCATACCAGGAAGTACTTAATTTATTAAGCTACTGCTTTTCTTAATCTCAGTGGAGATATTTACTGATAAGAAGCTACCTACGCAGCATGTTCATGTCGTTCCTAAATGAGCTTTTATCTCTCACCCATCACCACAAATCAGATTCTTCTTAGGAGTTCCCAGTACATTATCCTTTCCCCTGTGTAATTACCTTAACAAGCTCCAGCTGTGTTTATTCTCAGAAGGTTTACTCCCTGATATACATCTGCCTACCCCCTTCGTAAGTGCAGGTCCTAAATGAGCTTTTTTCTCTGTTCCTTCACCACAATCCAGATTCTTTTGGGGAGTTACCAGTACAGTAACCATACCAGGAAGTACGTAATTTATTAAGCTACTGCTTTTCTTAATCTCAGTGGAGATATTTACTGATAAACAGCTACGTTCGCAGCATGTTCATGTCGTTCCTAAATGAGCTTTTATCTCTCTCCCCTCACTACAAATCAAATTCTTCTGAGTAGTTCCCAGTACATTATCCTTTCCACTGTGTAATTACCTTAACAAGCTCCAGCTGTTTTTATTCTCAGAAGGTTTACTCCCTGATGTACAGCTGCCTACCCCCTTCGTAAGTGCAGGTCCTAAATGAGCTTTTTTCTCTGTTCCCTCACCACAATCCAGATTCTTTTGGGGAGTTACCAGTACAGTAACCATACCAGGAAGTACTTAATTTATTAAGCTACTGCTTTTCTTAATCTCAGTGGAGATATTTACTGATAAACAGCTACGTACGCAGCATGTAAATGTCGTTCATAAATGAGCTTTTATCTCTCTCCCCTCACCACAAATCAGATTCTTCTGAGGAGTTCCCAGTACATTATCCTTTCCCCTGTGTAATTACCTTAACAAGCTCCAGCTGTTTTTATTCTCAGAAGGTTACTCCCTGATATACAGCTGCCTAGCGCCTTCGTAAGTGCAGGTCCTAAATGAGCTTTTTTCTCTGTTCCCTCACCACAATCCAGATTCTTTTGGGGAGTTACCAGTACAGTAACCATACCAGGAAGTACTTAATTTATTAAGCTACTGCTTTTCTTAATCTCAGTGGAGATATTTACTGATAAACAGCTACGTATGCAGCATGTTTATGTCGTTCCTAAATGAGCTTTTATCTCTCTCCCCTCACCACAAATCAGATTCTTCTGAGGAGTTCCCAGTACATTATCCTTTCCCCTGTGTAATTACCTTAACAAGCTCCAGCTGTTTTTATTCTCAGAAGGTTTACTCCCTGATATACAGCTGCCTACCCCCTTCGTAAGTGCAGGTCCTAAATGAGCTTTTTTCTCTGTTCCCTCACCACAATCCAGATTCTTTTGGGGAGTTACCAGTACAGTAACCATACCAGGAAGTACTTAATTTATTAAGCTACTGCTTTTCTTAATCTCAGTGGAGATATTTACTGATAAACAGCTACCTACGCAGCATGTTCATGTCGTTCCTAAATGAGCTTTTATCTCTCTCCCCTCACCTCAAATCAGATTCTTCTGAGGAGTTCCCAGTACATTATCCTTTCCCCTGTGTAATTACCTTAACAAGCTCCAGCTGTTTTTATTCTCAGAAGGTTTACTCCCTGATATACAGCTGCCTACCCCCTTCGTAAGTGCAGGTCCTAAATGAGCTTTTTCTCTGTTCCCTCACCACAATCCAGATTCTTTTGGGGAGTTACCAGTACAGTAACCATACCAGGAAGTACTTAATTTATTAAGCTACTGCTTTTCTTAATCTCAGTGGAGATATTTACTGATAAACAGCTACCTACGCAGCATGTTCATGTCGTTCCTAAATGAGCTTTTATCTCTCTCCCCTCACCACAAATCAGATTCTTCTGAGGAGTTCCCAGTACATTATCCTTTCCCCTGTGTAATTACCTTAACAAGCTCCAGCTGTTTTTATTCTCAGAAGGTTTACTCCCTGATATACAGCTGCCTACCCCCTTCGTAAGTGCAGGTCCTAAATGAGCTTTTTTCTCTGTTCCCTCACCACAATCCAGATTCTTTTGGGGAGTTACCAGTACAGTAACCATACCAGGAAGTACTTAATTTATTAAGCTACTGCTTTTCTTAATCTCAGTGGAGATATTTACTGATAAACAGCTACCTACGCAGCATGTTCATGTCGTTCCTAAATGAGCTTTTATCTCTCTCCCCTCACCACAAATCAGATTCTTCTGAGGAGTTCCCAGTACATTATCCTTTCCCCTGTGTAATTACCTTAACAAGCTCCAGCTGTTTTTATTCTCAGAAGGTTTACTCCCTGATATACAGCTGCCTACCCCCTTCGTAAGTGCAGGTCCTAAATGAGCTTTTTTCTCTGTTCCCTCACCACAATCAGATTCTTTTGGGGAGTTACCAGTACAGTAACCATACCAGGAAGTACTTAATTTATTAAGCTACTGCTTTTCTTAATCTCAGTGGAGATATTTACTGATAAACAGCTACCTACGCAGCATGTTCATGTCGTTCCTAAATGAGCTTTTATCTCTCTCCCCTCACCACAAATCAGATTCTTCTGAGGAGTTCCCAGTACATTATCCTTTCCCCTGTGTAATTACCTTAACAAGCTCCAGCTGTTTTTATTCTCAGAAGGTTTACTCCCTGATATACAGCTGCCTACCCCCTTCGTAAGTGCAGGTCCTAAATGAGCTTTTTTCTCTGTTCCCTCACCACAATCCAGATTCTTTTGGGGAGTTACCAGTACAGTAACCATACCAGGAAGTACTTAATTTATTAAGCTACTGCTTTTCTTAATCTCAGTGGAGATATTTACTGATAAACAGCTACCTACGCAGCATGTTCATGTCGTTCCTAAATGAGCTTTTATCTCTCTCCCCTCACCACAAATCAGATTCTTCTGAGGAGTTCCCAGTACATTATCCTTTCCCCTGTGTAATTACCTTAACAAGCTCCAGCTGTTTTTATTCTCAGAAGGTTTACTCCCTGATATACAGCTGCCTACCCCCTTCGTAAGTGCAGGTCCTAAATGAGCTTTTTTCTCTGTTCCCTCACCACAATCCAGATTCTTTTGGGGAGTTACCAGTACAGTAACCATACCAGGAAGTACTTAATTTATTAAGCTACTGCTTTTCTTAATCTCAGTGGAGATATTTACTGATAAACAGCTACCTACGCAGCATGTTCATGTCGTTCCTAAATGAGCATTTATCTCTCTCCCCTCACCACAAATCAGATTCTTCTGAGGAGTTCCCAGTACATTATCCTTTCCCCTGTGTAATTACCTTAACAAGCTCCAGCTGTTTTTATTCTCAGAAGGTTTACTCCCTGATATACAGCTGCCTACCCCCTTCGTAAGTGCAGGTCCTAAATGAGCTTTTTTCTCTGTTCCTCACCACAATCCAGATTCTTTTGGGGAGTTACCAGTACAGTAACCATACCAGGAAGTACTTAATTTATTAAGCTACTGCTTTTCTTAATCTCAGTGGAGATATTTACTGATAAACAGCTACCTACGCAGCATGTTCATGTCGTTCCTAAATGAGCTTTTATCTCTCTCCCCTCACCACAAATCAGATTCTTCTGAGGAGTTCCCAGTACATTATCCTTTCCCCTGTGTAATTACCTTAACAAGCTCCAGCTGTTTTTATTCTCAGAAGGTTTACTCCCTGATATACAGCTGCCTACCCCCTTCGTAAGTGCAGGTCCTAAATGAGCTTTTTTCTCTGTTCCCTCACCACAATCCAGATTCTTTTGGGGAGTTACCAGTACAGTAACCATACCAGGAAGTACTTAATTTATTAAGCTACTGCTTTTCTTAATCTCAGTGGAGATATTTACTGATAAACAGCTACCTACGCAGCATGTTCATGTCGTTCCTAAATGAGCTTTTATCTCTCTCCCCTCACCACAAATCAGATTCTTCTGAGGAGTTCCCAGTACATTATCCTTTCCCCTGTGTAATTACCTTAACAAGCTCCAGCTGTTTTTATTCTCAGAAGGTTTACTCCCTGATATACAGCTGCCTACCCCCTTCGTAAGTGCAGGTCCTAAATGAGCTTTTTTCTCTGTTCCCTCACCACAATCCAGATTCTTTTGGGGAGTTACCAGTACAGTAACCATACCAGGAAGTACTTAATTTATTAAGCTACTGCTTTTCTTAATCTCAGTGGAGATATTTACTGATAAACAGCTACCTACGCAGCATGTTCATGTCGTTCCTAAATGAGCTTTTATCTCTCTCCCCTCACCACAAATCAGATTCTTCTGAGGAGTTCCCAGTACATTATCCTTTCCCCTGTGTAATTACCTTAACAAGCTCCAGCTGTTTTTATTCTCAGAAGGTTTACTCCCTGATATACAGCTGCCTACCCCCTTCGTAAGTGCAGGTCCTAAATGAGCTTTTTTCTCTGTTCCCTCACCACAATCCAGATTCTTTTGGGGAGTTACCAGTACAGTAACCATACCAGGAAGTACTTAATTTATTAAGCTACTGCTTTTCTTAATCTCAGTGGAGATATTTACTGATAAACAGCTACCTACGCAGCATGTTCATGTCGTTCCAAATGAGCTTTTATCTCTCTCCCCTCACCACAAATCAGATTCTTCTGAGGAGTTCCCAGTACATTATCCTTTCCCCTGTGTAATTACCTTAACAAGCTCCAGCTGTTTTTATTCTCAGAAGGTTTACTCCCTGATATACAGCTGCCTACCCCCTTCGTAAGTGCAGGTCCTAAATGAGCTTTTTTCTCTGTTCCCTCACCACAATCCAGATTCTTTGGGGAGTTACCAGTACAGTAACCATACCAGGAAGTACTTAATTTATTAAGCTACTGCTTTTCTTAATCTCAGTGGAGATATTTACTGATAAACAGCTACCTACGCAGCATGTTCATGTCGTTCCTAAATGAGCTTTTATCTCTCTCCCCTCACCACAAATCAGATTCTTCTGAGGAGTTCCCAGTACATTATCCTTTCCCCTGTGTAATTACCTTAACAAGCTCCAGCTGTTTTTATTCTCAGAAGGTTTACTCCCTGATATACAGCTGCCTACCCCCTTCGTAAGTGCAGGTCCTAAATGAGCTTTTTTCTCTGTTCCCTCACCACAATCCAGATTCTTTTGGGGAGTTACCAGTACAGTAACCATACCAGGAAGTACTTAATTTATTAAGCTACTGCTTTTCTTAATCTCAGTGGAGATATTTACTGATAAACAGCTACCTACGCAGCATGTTCATGTCGTTCCTAAATGAGCTTTTATCTCTCTCCCCTCACCACAAATCAGATTCTTCTGAGGAGTTCCCAGTACATTATCCTTTCCCCTGTGTAATTACCTTAACAAGCTCCAGCTGTTTTTATTCTCAGAAGGTTTACTCCCTGATATACAGCTGCCTACCCCCTTCGTAAGTGCAGGTCCTAAATGAGCTTTTTTCTCTGTTCCCTCACCACAATCCAGATTCTTTTGGGGAGTTACCAGTACAGTAACCATACCAGGAAGTACTTAATTTATTAAGCTACTGCTTTTCTTAATCTCAGTGGAGATATTTACTGATAAACAGCTACCTACGCAGCATGTTCATGTCGTTCCTAAATGAGCTTTTATCTCTCTCCCCTCACCACAAATCAGATTCTTCTGAGGAGTTCCCAGTACATTATCCTTTCCCCTGTGTAATTACCTTAACAAGTCCAGCTGTTTTTATTCTCAGAAGGTTTACTCCCTGATATACAGCTGCCTACCCCCTTCGTAAGTGCAGGTCCTAAATGAGCTTTTTTCTCTGTTCCCTCACCACAATCCAGATTCTTTTGGGGAGTTACCAGTACAGTAACCATACCAGGAAGTACTTAATTTATTAAGCTACTGCTTTTCTTAATCTCAGTGGAGATATTTACTGATAAACAGCTACCTACGCAGCATGTTCATGTCGTTCCTAAATGAGCTTTTATCTCTCTCCCCTCACCACAAATCAGATTCTTCTGAGGAGTTCCCAGTACATTATCCTTTCCCCTGTGTAATTACCTTAACAAGCTCCAGCTGTTTTTATTCTCAGAAGGTTTACTCCCTGATATACAGCTGCCTACCCCCTTCGTAAGTGCAGGTCCTAAATGAGCTTTTTTCTCTGTTCCCTCACCACAATCCAGATTCTTTTGGGGAGTTACCAGTACAGTAACCATACCAGGAAGTACTTAATTTATTAAGCTACTGCTTTTCTTAATCTCAGTGGAGATATTTACTGATAAACAGCTACCTACGCAGCATGTTCATGTCGTTCCTAAATGAGCTTTTATCTCTCTCCCCTCACCACAAATCAGATTCTTCTGAGGAGTTCCCAGTACATTATCCTTTCCCCTGTGTAATTACCTTAACAAGCTCCAGCTGTTTTTATTCTCAGAAGGTTTACTCCCTGATATACAGCTGCCTACCCCCTTCGTAAGTGCAGGTCCTAAATGAGCTTTTTTCTCTGTTCCCTCACCACAATCCAGATTCTTTTGGGGAGTTACCAGTACAGTAACCATACCAGGAAGTACTTAATTTATTAAGCTACTGCTTTTCTTAATCTCAGTGGAGATATTTACTGATAAACAGCTACCTACGCAGCATGTTCATGTCGTTCCTAAATGAGCTTTTATCTCTCTCCCCTCACCACAAATCAGATTCTTCTGAGGAGTTCCCAGTACATTATCCTTTCCCCTGTGTAATTACCTTAACAAGCTCCAGCTGTTTTTATTCTCAGAAGGTTTACTCCCTGATATACAGCTGCCTACCCCCTTCGTAAGTGCAGGTCATAAATGAGCTTTTTTCTCTGTTCCCTCACCACAATCCAGATTCTTTTGGGGAGTTACCAGTACAGTAACCATACCAGGAAGTACTTAATTTATTAAGCTACTGCTTTTCTTAATCTCAGTGGAGATATTTACTGATAAACAGCTACCTACGCAGCATGTTCATGTCGTTCCTAAATGAGCTTTTATCTCTCTCCCCTCACCACAAATCAGATTCTTCTGAGGAGTTCCCAGTACATTATCCTTTCCCCTGTGTAATTACCTTAACAAGCTCCAGCTGTTTTTATTCTCAGAAGGTTTACTCCCTGATATACAGCTGCCTACCCCCTTCGTAAGTGCAGGTCCTAAATGAGCTTTTTTCTCTGTTCCCTCACCACAATCCAGATTCTTTTGGGGAGTTACCAGTACAGTAACCATACCAGGAAGTACTTAATTTATTAAGCTACTGCTTTTCTTAATCTCAGTGGAGATATTTACTGATAAACAGCTACCTACGCAGCATGTTCATGTCGTTCCTAAATGAGCTTTTATCTCTCTCCCCTCACCACAAATCAGATTCTTCTGAGGAGTTCCCAGTACATTATCCTTTCCCCTGTGTAATTACCTTAACAAGCTCCAGCTGTTTTTATTCTCAGAAGGTTTACTCCCTGATATACAGCTGCCTACCCCCTTCGTAAGTGCAGGTCCTAAATGAGCTTTTTTCTCTGTTCCCTCACCACAATCCAGATTCTTTTGGGGAGTTACCAGTACAGTAACCATACCAGGAAGTACTTAATTTATTAAGCTACTGCTTTTCTTAATCTCAGTGGAGATATTTACTGATAAACAGCTACCTACGCAGCATGTTCATGTCGTTCCTAAATGAGCTTTTATCTCTCTCCCCTCACCACAAATCAGATTCTTCTGAGGAGTTCCCAGTACATTATCCTTTCCCCTGTGTAATTACCTTAACAAGCTCCAGCTGTTTTTATTCTCAGAAGGTTTACTCCCTGATATACAGCTGCCTACCCCCTTCGTAAGTGCAGGTCCTAAATGAGCTTTTTTCTCTGTTCCCTCACCACAATCCAGATTCTTTGGGGAGTTACCAGTACAGTAACCATACCAGGAAGTACTTAATTTATTAAGCTACTGCTTTTCTTAATCTCAGTGGAGATATTTACTGATAAACAGCTACCTACGCAGCATGTTCATGTCGTTCCTAAATGAGCTTTTATCTCTCTCCCCTCACCACAAATCAGATTCTTCTGAGGAGTTCCCAGTACATTATCCTTTCCCCTGTGTAATTACCTTAACAAGCTCCAGCTGTTTTTATTCTCAGAAGGTTTACTCCCTGATATACAGCTGCCTACCCCCTTCGTAAGTGCAGGTCCTAAATGAGCTTTTTTCTCTGTTCCCTCACCACAATCCAGATTCTTTTGGGGAGTTACCAGTACAGTAACCATACCAGGAAGTACTTAATTTATTAAGCTACTGCTTTTCTTAATCTCAGTGGAGATATTTACTGATAAACAGCTACCTACGCAGCATGTTCATGTCGTTCCTAAATGAGCTTTTATCTCTCTCCCCTCACCACAAATCAGATTCTTCTGAGGAGTTCCCAGTACATTATCCTTTCCCCTGTGTAATTACCTTAACAAGCTCCAGCTGTTTTTATTCTCAGAAGGTTTACTCCCTGATATACAGCTGCCTACCCCCTTCGTAAGTGCAGGTCCTAAATGAGCTTTTTTCTCTGTTCCCTCACCACAATCCAGATTCTTTTGGGGAGTTACCAGTACAGTAACCATACCAGGAAGTACTTAATTTATTAAGCTACTGCTTTTCTTAATCTCAGTGGAGATATTTACTGATAAACAGCTACCTACGCAGCATGTTCATGTCGTTCCTAAATGAGCTTTTATCTCTCTCCCCTCACCACAAATCAGATTCTTCTGAGGAGTTCCCAGTACATTATCCTTTCCCCTGTGTAATTACCTTAACAAGCTCCAGCTGTTTTTATTCTCAGAAGGTTTACTCCCTGATATACAGCTGCCTACCCCCTTCGTAAGTGCAGGTCCTAAATGAGCTTTTTTCTCTGTTCCCTCACCACAATCCAGATTCTTTTGGGGAGTTACCAGTACAGTAACCATACCAGGAAGTACTTAATTTATTAAGCTACTGCTTTTCTTAATCTCAGTGGAGATATTTACTGATAAACAGCTACCTACGCAGCATGTTCATGTCGTTCCTAAATGAGCTTTTATCTCTCTCCCCTCACCACAAATCAGATTCTTCTGAGGAGTTCCCAGTACATTATCCTTTCCCCTGTGTAATTACCTTAACAAGCTCCAGCTGTTTTTATTCTCAGAAGGTTTACTCCCTGATATACAGCTGCCTACCCCCTTCGTAAGTGCAGGTCCTAAATGAGCTTTTTTCTCTGTTCCCTCACCACAATCCAGATTCTTTGGGGAGTTACCAGTACAGTAACCATACCAGGAAGTACTTAATTTATTAAGCTACTGCTTTTCTTAATCTCAGTGGAGATATTTACTGATAAACAGCTACCTACGCAGCATGTTCATGTCGTTCCTAAATGAGCTTTTATCTCTCTCCCCTCACCACAAATCAGATTCTTCTGAGGAGTTCCCAGTACATTATCCTTTCCCCTGTGTAATTACCTTAACAAGCTCCAGCTGTTTTTATTCTCAGAAGGTTTACTCCCTGATATACAGCTGCCTACCCCCTTCGTAAGTGCAGGTCCTAAATGAGCTTTTTTCTCTGTTCCCTCACCACAATCCAGATTCTTTTGGGGAGTTACCAGTACAGTAACCATACCAGGAAGTACTTAATTTATTAAGCTACTGCTTTTCTTAATCTCAGTGGAGATATTTACTGATAAACAGCTACCTACGCAGCATGTTCATGTCGTTCCTAAATGAGCTTTTATCTCTCTCCCCTCACCACAAATCAGATTCTTCTGAGGAGTTCCCAGTACATTATCCTTTCCCCTGTGTAATTACCTTAACAAGCTCCAGCTGTTTTTATTCTCAGAAGGTTTACTCCCTGATATACAGCTGCCTACCCCCTTCGTAAGTGCAGGTCCTAAATGAGCTTTTTTCTCTGTTCCCTCACCACAATCCAGATTCTTTTGGGGAGTTACCAGTACAGTAACCATACCAGGAAGTACTTAATTTATTAAGCTACTGCTTTTCTTAATCTCAGTGGAGATATTTACTGATAAACAGCTACCTACGCAGCATGTTCATGTCGTTCCTAAATGAGCTTTTATCTCTCTCCCCTCACCACAAATCAGATTCTTCTGAGGAGTTCCCAGTACATTATCCTTTCCCCTGTGTAATTACCTTAACAAGCTCCAGCTGTTTTTATTCTCAGAAGGTTTACTCCCTGATATACAGCTGCCTACCCCCTTCGTAAGTGCAGGTCCTAAATGAGCTTTTTTCTCTGTTCCCTCACCACAATCCAGATTCTTTTGGGGAGTTACCAGTACAGTAACCATACCAGGAAGTACTTAATTTATTAAGCTACTGCTTTTCTTAATCTCAGTGGAGATATTTACTGATAAACAGCTACCTACGCAGCATGTTCATGTCGTTCCTAAATGAGCTTTTATCTCTCTCCCCTCACCACAAATCAGATTCTTCTGAGGAGTTCCCAGTACATTATCCTTTCCCCTGTGTAATTACCTTAACAAGCTCCAGCTGTTTTTATTCTCAGAAGGTTTACTCCCTGATATACAGCTGCCTACCCCCTTCGTAAGTGCAGGTCCTAAATGAGCTTTTTTCTCTGTTCCCTCACCACAATCCAGATTCTTTTGGGGAGTTACCAGTACAGTAACCATACCAGGAAGTACTTAATTTATTAAGCTACTGCTTTTCTTAATCTCAGTGGAGATATTTACTGATAAACAGCTACCTACGCAGCATGTTCATGTCGTTCCTAAATGAGCTTTTATCTCTCTCCCCTCACCACAAATCAGATTCTTCTGAGGAGTTCCCAGTACATTATCCTTTCCCCTGTGTAATTACCTTAACAAGCTCCAGCTGTTTTTATTCTCAGAAGGTTTACTCCCTGATATACAGCTGCCTACCCCCTTCGTAAGTGCAGGTCCTAAATGAGCTTTTCTCTGTTCCCTCACCACATTCCAGATTCTTTTGGGGAGTTACCAGTACAGTAACCATACCAGGAAGTACTTAATTTATTAAGCTACTGCTTTTCTTAATCTCAGTGGAGATATTTACTGATAAACAGCTACCTACGCAGCATGTTCATGTCGTTCCTAAATGAGCTTTTATCTCTCTCCCCTCACCACAAATCAGATTCTTCTGAGGAGTTCCCAGTACTTCATCTCTTCCCCTGTGTAATTACCTTAACAAGCTCCAGCTGTTTTTATTCTCAGAAGGTTTATTCCCTGATATACAGCTGCCTACCCCCTTCGTAAGTGCAGGTCCTAAATGAGCTTTTTTCTCGGTTCCCTCACCACATTACAGATTCTTTGGGGAGTTACCAGTACAGAAACCATACCAGGAAGTACTTAATTTATTAAGCTACTGCTTTTCTTAATCTCAGTGGAGATATTTACTGATAAACAACTACCTACGCAGCATGTTCATGTCGTTCCTAAATGAGCATTTATCTCTCTCCCCTCACCACAAATCAGATTCTTCTGAGGAGTTCCCAGTACATTATCCTTTCCCCTGTGTAATTACCTTAACAAGCTCCAGCTGTTTTTATTCTCAGAAGGTTTACTCCCTGATATACAGCTGCCTACCCCCTTCGTAAGTGCAGGTCCTAAATGAGCTTTTTTCTCTGTTCCCTCACCACAATCCAGATTCTTTTGGGGAGTTACCAGTACAGTAACCATACCAGGAAGTACTTAATTTATTAAGCTACTGCTTTTCTTAATCTCAGTGGAGATATTTACTGATAAACAGCTACCTACGCAGCATGTTCATGTCGTTCCTAAATGAGCTTTTATCTCTCTCCCCTCACCACAAATCAGATTCTTCTGAGGAGTTCCCAGTACATTATCCTTTCCCCTGTGTAATTACCTTAACAAGCTCTAGCTGTTTTTATTCTCAGAAGCGATTTACTCCCTGATATACAGCTGCCTACCCCCTTCGTAAGTGCAGGTCCTAAATGAGCTTTTTTCTCTGTTCCCTCACCACAATCCAGATTCTTTTGGGGAGTAACCAGTACAGTAACCATACCAGGAAGTACTTAATTTATTAAGCTACTGCTTTTCTTAATCTCAGTGGAGATATTTACTGATAAACAGCTACCTACGCAGCATGTTCATGTCGTTCCTAAATGAGCTTTTATCTCTCTCCCCTCACCACAAATCAGATTCTTCTGAGGAGTTCCCAGTACATTATCCTTTCCCCTGTGTAATTACCTTAACAAGCTCCAGCTGTTTTTATTCTCAGAAGGTTTACTCCCTGATATACAGCTGCCTACCCCCTTCGTAAGTGCAGGTCCTAAATGAGCTTTTTTCTCTGTTCCCTCACCACAATCCAGATTCTTTTGGGAGTTACCAGTACAGTAACCATACCAGGAAGTACTTAATTTATTAAGCTACTGCTTTTCTTAATCTCAGTGGAGATATTTACTGATAAACAGCTACCTACGCAGCATGTTCATGTCGTTCCTAAATGAGCTTTTATCTCTCTCCCCTCACACAAATCAGATTCTTCTGAGGAGTTCCCAGTACATTATCCTTTCCCCTGTGTAATTACCTTAACAAGCTCCAGCTGTTTTTATTCTCAGAAGGTTTACTCCCTGATATACAGCTGCCTACCCCCTTCGTAAGTGCAGGTCCTAAATGAGCTTTTTTCTCTGTTCCCTCACCACAATCCAGATTCTTTGGGGAGTTACCAGTACAGTAACCATACCAGGAAGTACTTAATTTATTAAGCTACTGCTTTTCTTAATCTCAGTGGAGATATTTACTGATAAACAGCTACCTACGCAGCATGTTCATGTCGTTCCTAAATGAGCTTTTATCTCTCTCCCCTCACCACAAATCAGATTCTTCTGAGGAGTTCCCAGTACATTATCCTTTCCCCTGTGTAATTACCTTAACAAGCTCCAGCTGTTTTTATTCTCAGAAGGTTTACTCCCTGATATACAGCTGCCTACCCCCTTCGTAAGTGCAGGTCCTAAATGAGCTTTTTTCTCTGTTCCCTCACCACAATCCAGATTCTTTTGGGGAGTTACCAGTACAGTAACCATACCAGGAAGTACTTAATTTATTAAGCTACTGCTTTTCTTAATCTCAGTGGAGATATTTACTGATAAACAGCTACCTACGCAGCATGTTCATGTCGTTCCTAAATGAGCTTTTATCTCTCTCCCCTCACCACAAATCAGATTCTTCTGAGGAGTTCCCAGTACATTATCCTTTCCCCTGTGTAATTACCTTAACAAGCTCCAGCTGTTTTTATTCTCAGAAGGTTTACTCCCTGATATACAGCTGCCTACCCCCTTCGTAAGTGCAGGTCCTAAATGAGCTTTTTTCTCTGTTCCCTCACCACAATCCAGATTCTTTTGGGGAGTTACCAGTACAGTAACCATACCAGGAAGTACTTAATTTATTAAGCTACTGCTTTTCTTAATCTCAGTGGAGATATTTACTGATAAACAGCTACCTACGCAGCATGTTCATGTCGTTCCTAATGAGCTTTTATCTCTCTCCCCTCACCACAAATCAGATTCTTCTGAGGAGTTCCCAGTACATTATCCTTTCCCCTGTGTAATTACCTTAACAAGCTCCAGCTGTTTTTATTCTCAGAAGGTTTACTCCCTGATATACAGCTGCCTACCCCCTTCGTAAGTGCAGGTCCTAAATGAGCTTTTTTCTCTGTTCCCTCACCACAATCCAGATTCTTTTGGGGAGTTACCAGTACAGTAACCATACCAGGAAGTACTTAATTTATTAAGCTACTGCTTTTCTTAATCTCAGTGGAGATATTTACTGATAAACAGCTACCTACGCAGCATGTTCATGTCGTTCCTAAATGAGCTTTTATCTCTCTCCCCTCACCACAAATCAGATTCTTCTGAGGAGTTCCCAGTACATTATCCTTTCCCCTGTGTAATTACCTTAACAAGCTCCAGCTGTTTTTATTCTCAGAAGGTTTACTCCCTGATATACAGCTGCCTACCCCCTTCGTAAGTGCAGGTCCTAAATGAGCTTTTTTCTCTGTTCCCTCACCACAATCCAGATTCTTTTGGGGAGTTACCAGTACAGTAACCATACCAGGAAGTACTTAATTTATTAAGCTACTGCTTTTCTTAATCTCAGTGGAGATATTTACTGATAAACAGCTACCTACGCAGCATGTTCATGTCGTTCCTAAATGAGCTTTTATCTCTCTCCCCTCACCACAAATCAGATTCTTCTGAGGAGTTCCCAGTACATTATCCTTTCCCCTGTGTAATTACCTTAACAAGCTCCAGCTGTTTTTATTCTCAGAAGGTTTACTCCCTGATATACAGCTGCCTACCCCCTTCGTAAGTGCAGGTCCTAAATGAGCTTTTTTCTCTGTTCCCTCACCACAATCCAGATTCTTTTGGGGAGTTACCAGTACAGTAACCATACCAGGAAGTACTTAATTTATTAAGCTACTGCTTTTCTTAATCTCAGTGGAGATATTTACTGATAAACAGCTACCTACGCAGCATGTTCATGTCGTTCCTAAATGAGCTTTTATCTCTCTCCCCTCACCACAATCAGATTCTTCTGAGGAGTTCCAGTACATTATCCTTTCCCTGTGTAATTACCTTAACAAGCTCCAGCTGTTTTTATTCTCAGAAGGTTTACTCCCTGATATACAGCTGCCTACCCCCTTCGTAAGTGCAGGTCCTAAATGAGCTTTTTTCTCTGTTCCCTCACCACAATCCAGATTCTTTTGGGGAGTTACCAGTACAGTAACCATACCAGGAAGTACTTAATTTATTAAGCTACTGCTTTTCTTAATCTCAGTGGAGATATTTACTGATAAACAGCTACCTACGCAGCATGTTCATGTCGTTCCTAAATGAGCTTTTATCTCTCTCCCCTCACCACAAATCAGATTCTTCTGAGGAGTTCCCAGTACATTATCCTTTCCCCTGTGTAATTACCTTAACAAGCTCCAGCTGTTTTTATTCTCAGAAGGTTTACTCCCTGATATACAGCTGCCTACCCCCTTCGTAAGTGCAGGTCCTAAATGAGCTTTTTTCTCTGTTCCCTCACCACAATCCAGATTCTTTTGGGGAGTTACCAGTACAGTAACCATACCAGGAAGTACTTAATTTATTAAGCTACTGCTTTTCTTAATCTCAGTGGAGATATTTACTGATAAACAGCTACCTACGCAGCATGTTCATGTCGTTCCTAAATGAGCTTTTATCTCTCTCCCCTCACCACAAATCAGATTCTTCTGAGGAGTTCCCAGTACATTATCCTTTCCCCTGTGTAATTACCTTAACAAGCTCCAGCTGTTTTTATTCTCAGAAGGTTTACTCCCTGATATACAGCTGCCTACCCCCTTCGTAAGTGCAGGTCCTAAATGAGCTTTTTTCTCTGTTCCCTCACCACAATCCAGATTCTTTTGGGAGTTACCCGTACAGTAACCATACCAGGAAGTACATAATTTATTAAGCTACTGCTTTTTCTTAATCTCAGTGGAGATATTTACTGATAAACAGCTACCTACGCAGCATGTTCATGTCGTTCCTTAATGAGCTTTTATCTCTCTCCCCTCACCACAAATCAGATTCTTCTGAGGAGTTCCCAGTACATTATCCTTTCCCCTGTGTAATTACCTTAACAAGCTCTAGCTGTTTTTATTCTCAGAAGCGATACTCCCTGATATACAGCTGCCTACCCCCTTCGTAAGTGCAGGTCCTAAATGAGCTTTTTTCTCTGTTCCCTCACCAATTTCCAGATTCTTTTGGGGAGTTACCAGTACAGTAACCATACCAGGAAGTACTTAATTTATTAAGCTACTGCTTTTCTTAATCTCAGTGGAGATATTTACTGATAAACAGCTACCTACGCAGCATGTTCATGTCGTTCCTAAATGAGCTTTTATCTCTCTCCCCTCACCACAAATCAGATTCTTCTGAGGAGTTCCCAGTACTTCATCTCTTCCCCTGTGTAATTACCTTAACAAGCTCCAGCTGTTTTTATTCTCAGAAGGTTTATTCCCTGATATACAGCTGCCTACCCCCTTCGTAAGTGCAGGTCCTAAATGAGCTTTTTTCTCGGTTCCCTCACCACATTACAGATTCTTTGGGGAGTTACCAGTACAGAAACCATACCAGGAAGTACTTAATTTATTAAGCTACTGCTTTTCTTAATCTCAGTGGAGATATTTACTGATAAACAACTACCTACGCAGCATGTTCATGTCGTTCCTAAATGAGCATTTATCTCTCTCCCCTCACCACAAATCAGATTCTTCTGAGGAGTTCCCAGTACATTATCCTTTCCCCTGTGTAATTACCTTAACAAGCTCCAGCTGTTTTTATTCTCAGAAGGTTTTTACTCCCTGATATACAGCTGCCTACCCCCTTCGTAAGTGCAGGTCCTAAATGAGCTTTTTTCTCTGTTCCCTCACCACAATCCAGATTCTTTTGGGGAGTTACCAGTACAGTAACCATACCAGGAAGTACTTAATTTATTAAGCTACTGCTTTTCTTAATCTCAGTGGAGATATTTACTGATAAACAGCTACCTACGCAGCATGTTCATGTCGTTCCTAAATGAGCTTTTATCTCTCTCCCCTCACCACAAATCAGATTCTTCTGAGGAGTTCCCAGTACTTCATCCTTTCCTGTGTAATTACCTTAACAAGCTCCAGCTGTTTTTATTCTCAGAAGGTTTACTCCCTGATATACAGCTGCCTACCCCCTTCGTAAGTGCAGGTCCTAAATGAGCTTTTTTCTCTGTTCCCTCACCACAATCCAGATTCTTTTGGGGAGTGACCAGTACAGTAACCATACCAGGAAGTACTTAATTTATTAAGCTACTGCTTTTCTTAATCTCAGTGGAGATATTTACTGATAAACAGCTACCTACGCAGCATGTTCATGTCGTTCCTAAATGAGCTTTTATCTCTCTCCCCTCACCACGAATCAGATTCTTCTGAGGAGTTCCAGTACATTATCCTTTCCCTGTGTAATTACCTTAACAAGCTCCAGCTGTTTTTATTCTCAGAAGCTTTACTCCCTGATATACAGCTGCCTACCCCCTTCGTAAGTGCAGGTCCTAAATGAGCTTTTTTCTCTGTTCCCTCACCACAATCCAGATTCTTTTGGGGAGTTACCCGTACAATAACCATACCAGGAAGTACTTAATTTATTAAGCTACTGCTTTTCTTAATCTCAGTGGAGATATTTACTGATAAACAGCTACCTACGCAGCATGTTCATGTCTTCCTAAATGAGCTTTTATCTCTCTCCCCTCACACAAATCAGATTCTTCTGAGGAGTTCCCAGTACATTATCCTTTCCCCTGTGTAATTACCTTAACAAGCTCCAGCTGTTTTTATTCTCAGAAGGTTTACTCCCTGATATACAGCTGCCTACCCCCTTCGTAAGTGCAGGTCCAAAATGAGCTTTTTTCTCTGTTCCCTCACCAAATTCCAGATTCTTTTGGGGAGTTACCAGTACAGTAACCATACCAGGAAGTACTTAATTTATTAAGCTACTGCTTTTCTTAATCTCAGTGGAGATATTTACTGATAAACAGCTACCTACGCAGCATGTTCATGTCGTTCCTAAATGAGCTTTTATCTCTCTCCCCTCACCACAAATCAGATTCTTCTGAGGAGTTCCCAGTACATTATCCTTTCCCCTGTGTAATTACCTTAACAAGCTCCAGCTGTTTTTATTCTCAGAAGGTTTACTTCCCTGATATACAGCTGCCTACCCCCTTCGTAAGTGCAGGTCCTAAATGAGCTTTTTTCTCTGTTCCCTCACCACAATCCAGATTCTTTTGGGGAGTTACCAGTACAGTAACCATACCAGGAAGTACTTAATTTATTAAGCTACTGCTTTTCTTAATCTCAGTGGAGATATTTACTGATAAACAGCTACCTACGCAGCATGTTCATGTCGTTCCTAAATGAGCTTTTATCTCTCTCCCCTCACCACAAATCAGATTCTTCTGAGGAGTTCCCAGTACATTATCCTTTCCCCTGTGTAATTACCTTAACAAGCTCCAGCTGTTTTTATTCTCAGAAGGTTTACTCCCTGATATACAGCTGCCTACCCCCTTCGTAAGTGCAGGTCCTAAATGAGCTTTTTTCTCTGTTCCCTCACCACAATCCAGATTCTTTTGGGGAGTTACCAGTACAGTAACCATACCAGGAAGTACTTAATTTATTAAGCTACTGCTTTTCTTAATCTCAGTGGAGATATTTACTGATAAACAGCTACCTACGCAGCATGTTCATGTCGTTCCTAAATGAGCTTTTATCTCTCTCCCCTCACCACAAATCAGATTCTTCTGAGGAGTTCCCAGTACATTATCTTTCCCCTGTGTAATTACCTTAACAAGCTCCAGCTGTTTTTATTCTCAGAAGGTTTACTCCCTGATATACAGCTGCCTACCCCCTTCGTAAGTGCAGGTCCTAAATGAGCTTTTTTCTCTGTTCCCTCACCACAATCCAGATTCTTTTGGGGAGTTACCAGTACAGTAACCATACCAGGAAGTACTTAATTTATTAAGCTACTGCTTTTCTTAATCTCAGTGGAGATATTTACTGATAAACAGCTACCTACGCAGCATGTTCATGTCGTTCCTAAATGAGCTTTTATCTCTCTCCCCTCACCACAAATCAGATTCTTCTGAGGAGTTCCCAGTACATTATCCTTTCCCCTGTGTAATTACCTTAACAAGCTCCAGCTGTTTTTATTCTCAGAAGGTTTACTCCCTGATATACAGCTGCCTACCCCCTTCGTAAGTGCAGGTCCTAAATGAGCTTTTTTCTCTGTTCCCTCACCACAATCCAGATTCTTTTGGGGAGTTACCAGTACAGTAACCATACCAGGAAGTACTTAATTTATTAAGCTACTGCTTTTCTTAATCTCAGTGGAGATATTTACTGATAAACAGCTACCTACGCAGCATGTTCATGTCGTTCCTAAATGAGCTTTTATCTCTCTCCCCTCACCACAAATCAGATTCTTCTGAGGAGTTCCCAGTACATTATCCTTTCCCCTGTGTAATTACCTTAACAAGCTCCAGCTGTTTTTATTCTCAGAAGGTTTACTCCCTGATATACAGCTGCCTACCCCCTTCGTAAGTGCAGGTCCTAAATGAGCTTTTTTCTCTGTTCCCTCACCACAATCCAGATTCTTTTGGGGAGTTACCAGTACAGTAACCATACCAGGAAGTACTTAATTTATTAAGCTACTGCTTTTCTTAATCTCAGTGGAGATATTTACTGATAAACAGCTACCTACGCAGCATGTTCATGTCGTTCCTAAATGAGCTTTTATCTCTCTCCCCTCACCACAAATCAGATTCTTCTGAGGAGTTCCCAGTACATTATCCTTTCCCTGTGTAATTACCTTAACAAGCTCCAGCTGTTTTTATTCTCAGAAGGTTTACTCCCTGATATACAGCTGCCTACCCCCTTCGTAAGTGCAGGTCCTAAATGAGCTTTTTTCTCTGTTCCCTCACCACAATCCAGATTCTTTTGGGGAGTTACCAGTACAGTAACCATACCAGGAAGTACTTAATTTATTAAGCTACTGCTTTTCTTAATCTCAGTGGAGATATTTACTGATAAACAGCTACCTACGCAGCATGTTCATGTCGTTCCTAAATGAGCTTTTATCTCTCTCCCCTCACCACAAATCAGATTCTTCTGAGGAGTTCCCAGTACATTATCCTTTCCCCTGTGTAATTACCTTAACAAGCTCCAGCTGTTTTTATTCTCAGAAGGTTTACTCCCTGATATACAGCTGCCTACCCCCTTCGTAAGTGCAGGTCCTAAATGAGCTTTTTTCTCTGTTCCCTCACCACAATCCAGATTCTTTTGGGGAGTTACCAGTACAGTAACCATACCAGGAAGTACTTAATTTATTAAGCTACTGCTTTTCTTAATCTCAGTGGAGATATTTACTGATAAACAGCTACCTACGCAGCATGTTCATGTCGTTCCTAAATGAGCTTTTATCTCTCTCCCCTCACCACAAATCAGATTCTTCTGAGGAGTTCCCAGTACATTATCCTTTCCCCTGTGTAATTACCTTAACAAGCTCCAGCTGTTTTTATTCTCAGAAGGTTTACTCCCTGATATACAGCTGCCTACCCCCTTCGTAAGTGCAGGTCCTAAATGAGCTTTTTTCTCTGTTCCCTCACCACAATCCAGATTCTTTTGGGGAGTTACCAGTACAGTAACCATACCAGGAAGTACTTAATTTATTAAGCTACTGCTTTTCTTAATCTCAGTGGAGATATTTACTGATAAACAGCTACCTACGCAGCATGTTCATGTCGTTCCTAAATGAGCTTTTATCTCTCTCCCCTCACCACAAATCAGATTCTTCTGAGGAGTTCCCAGTACATTATCCTTTCCCCTGTGTAATTACCTTAACAAGCTCCAGCTGTTTTTATTCTCAGAAGGTTTACTCCCTGATATACAGCTGCCTACCCCCTTCGTAAGTGCAGGTCCTAAATGAGCTTTTTTCTCTGTTCCCTCACCACAATCCAGATTCTTTTGGGGAGTTACCAGTACAGTAACCATACCAGGAAGTACTTAATTTATTAAGCTACTGCTTTTCTTAATCTCAGTGGAGATATTTACTGATAAACAGCTACCTACGCAGCATGTTCATGTCGTTCCTAAATGAGCTTTTATCTCTCTCCCCTCACCACAAATCAGATTCTTCTGAGGAGTTCCCAGTACATTATCCTTTCCCCTGTGTAATTACCTTAACAAGCTCCAGCTGTTTTTATTCTCAGAAGGTTTACTCCCTGATATACAGCTGCCTACCCCCTTCGTAAGTGCAGGTCCTAAATGAGCTTTTTTCTCTGTTCCCTCACCACAATCCAGATTCTTTTGGGGAGTTACCAGTACAGTAACCATACCAGGAAGTACTTAATTTATTAAGCTACTGCTTTTCTTAATCTCAGTGGAGATATTTACTGATAAACAGCTACCTACGCAGCATGTTCATGTCGTTCCTAAATGAGCTTTTATCTCTCTCCCCTCACCACAAATCAGATTCTTCTGAGGAGTTCCCAGTACATTATCCTTTCCCCTGTGTAATTACCTTAACAAGCTCCAGCTGTTTTTATTCTCAGAAGGTTTACTCCCTGATATACAGCTGCCTACCCCCTTCGTAAGTGCAGGTCCTAAATGAGCTTTTTTCTCTGTTCCCTCACCACAATCCAGATTCTTTTGGGGAGTTACCAGTACAGTAACCATACCAGGAAGTACTTAATTTATTAAGCTACTGCTTTTCTTAATCTCAGTGGAGATATTTACTGATAAACAGCTACCTACGCAGCATGTTCATGTCGTTCCTAAATGAGCTTTTATCTCTCTCCCCTCACCACAAATCAGATTCTTCTGAGGAGTTCCCAGTACTTCATCCTTTCCCCTGTGTAATTACCTTAACAAGCTCCAGCTGTTTTTATTCTCAGAAGGTTTACTCCCTGATATACAGCTGCCTACCCCCTTCGTAAGTGCAGGTCCTAAATGAGCTTTTTTCTCTGTTCCCTCACCACAATCCAGATTCTTTTGGGGAGTACCAGTACAGTAACCATACCAGGAAGTACTTAATTTATTAAGCTACTGCTTTTCTTAATCTCAGTGGAGATATTTACTGATAAACAGCTACCTACGCAGCATGTTCATGTCGTTCCTAAATGAGCTTTTATCTCTCTCCCCTCACCACGAATCAGATTCTTCTGAGGAGTTCCCAGTACATTATCCTTTCCCCTGTGTAATTACCTTAACAAGCTCCAGCTGTTTTTATTCTCAGAAGGTTTACTCCCTGATATACAGCTGCCTACCCCCTTCGTAAGTGCAGGTCCTAAATGAGCTTTTTTCTCTGTTCCCTCACCACAATCCAGATTCTTTTGGGGAGTTACCAGTACAGTAACCATACCAGGAAGTACTTAATTTATTAAGCTACTGCTTTTCTTAATCTCAGTGGAGATATTTACTGATAAACAGCTACCTACGCAGCATGTTCATGTCGTTCCTAAATGAGCTTTTATCTCTCTCCCCTCACCACAAATCAGATTCTTCTGAGGAGTTCCCAGTACATTATCCTTTCCCCTGTGTAATTACCTTAACAAGCTCCAGCTGTTTTTATTCTCAGAAGGTTTACTCCCTGATATACAGCTGCCTACCCCCTTCGTAAGTGCAGGTCCTAAATGAGCTTTTTTCTCTGTTCCCTCACCACAATCCAGATTCTTTTGGGGAGTTACCAGTACAGTAACCATACCAGGAAGTACTTAATTTATTAAGCTACTGCTTTTCTTAATCTCAGTGGAGATATTTACTGATAAACAGCTACCTACGCAGCATGTTCATGTCGTTCCTAAATGAGCTTTTATCTCTCTCCCCTCACCACAAATCAGATTCTTCTGAGGAGTTCCCAGTACATTATCCTTTCCCCTGTGTAATTACCTTAACAAGCTCCAGCTGTTTTTATTCTCAGAAGGTTTACTCCCTGATATACAGCTGCCTACCCCCTTCGTAAGTGCAGGTCCTAAATGAGCTTTTTTCTCTGTTCCCTCACCACAATCCAGATTCTTTTGGGGAGTTACCAGTACAGTAACCATACCAGGAAGTACTTAATTTATTAAGCTACTGCTTTTCTTAATCTCAGTGGAGATATTTACTGATAAACAGCTACCTACGCAGCATGTTCATGTCGTTCCTAAATGAGCTTTTATCTCTCTCCCCTCACCACAAATCAGATTCTTCTGAGGAGTTCCCAGTACATTCTCCTTTCCCCTGTGTAATTACCTTAACAAGCTCCAGCTGTTTTTATTCTCAGAAGGTTTACTCCCTGATATACAGCTGCCTACCCCCTTCGTAAGTGCAGGTCCTAAATGAGCTTTTTTCTCTGTTCCCTCACCACAATCCAGATTCTTTTGGGGAGTTACCAGTACAGTAACCATACCAGGAAGTACTTAATTTATTAAGCTACTGCTTTTCTTAATCTCAGTGGAGATATTTACTGATAAACAGCTACCTACGCAGCATGTTCATGTCGTTCCTAAATGAGCTTTTATCTCTCTCCCCTCACCACAAATCAGATTCTTCTGAGGAGTTCCCAGTACATTATCCTTTCCCCTGTGTAATTACCTTAACAAGCTCCAGCTGTTTTTATTCTCAGAAGGTTTACTCCCTGATATACAGCTGCCTACCCCCTTCGTAAGTGCAGGTCCTAAATGAGCTTTTTTCTCTGTTCCCTCACCACAATCCAGATTCTTTTGGGGAGTTACCAGTACAGTAACCATACCAGGAAGTACTTAATTTATTAAGCTACTGCTTTTCTTAATCTCAGTGGAGATATTTACTGATAAACAGCTACCTACGCAGCATGTTCATGTCGTTCCTAAATGAGCTTTTATCTCTCTCCCCTCACCACAAATCAGATTCTTCTGAGGAGTTCCCAGTACATTATCCTTTCCCCTGTGTAATTACCTTAACAAGCTCCAGCTGTTTTTATTCTCAGAAGGTTTACTCCCTGATATACAGCTGCCTACCCCCTTCGTAAGTGCAGGTCCTAAATGAGCTTTTTTCTCTGTTCCCTCACCACAATCCAGATTCTTTGGGGAGTTACCAGTACAGTAACCATACCAGGAAGTACTTAATTTATTAAGCTACTGCTTTTCTTAATCTCAGTGGAGATATTTACTGATAAACAGCTACCTACGCAGCATGTTCATGTCGTTCCTAAATGAGCTTTTATCTCTCTCCCCTCACCACAAATCAGATTCTTCTGAGGAGTTCCCAGTACATTATCCTTTCCCCTGTGTAATTACCTTAACAAGCTCCAGCTGTTTTTATTCTCAGAAGGTTTACTCCCTGATATACAGCTGCCTACCCCCTTCGTAAGTGCAGGTCCTAAATGAGCTTTTTTCTCTGTTCCCTCACCACAATCCAGATTCTTTTGGGGAGTTACCAGTACAGTAACCATACCAGGAAGTACTTAATTTATTAAGCTACTGCTTTTCTTAATCTCAGTGGAGATATTTACTGATAAACAGCTACCTACGCAGCATGTTCATGTCGTTCCTAAATGAGCTTTTATCTCTCTCCCCTCACCACAAATCAGATTCTTCTGAGGAGTTCCCAGTACATTATCCTTTCCCCTGTGTAATTACCTTAACAAGCTCCAGCTGTTTTTATTCTCAGAAGGTTTACTCCCTGATATACAGCTGCCTACCCCCTTCGTAAGTGCAGGTCCTAAATGAGCTTTTTTCTCTGTTCCCTCACCACAATCCAGATTCTTTTGGGGAGTTACCAGTACAGTAACCATACCAGGAAGTACTTAATTTATTAAGCTACTGCTTTTCTTAATCTCAGTGGAGATATTTACTGATAAACAGCTACCTACGCAGCATGTTCATGTCGTTCCTAATGAGCTTTTATCTCTCTCCCCTCACCACAAATCAGATTCTTCTGAGGAGTTCCCAGTACATTATCCTTTCCCCTGTGTAATTACCTTAACAAGCTCCAGCTGTTTTTATTCTCAGAAGGATACTCCCTGATATACAGCTGCCTACCCCCTTCGTAAGTGCAGGTCCTAAATGAGCTTTTTTCTCTGTTCCCTCACCACAATCCAGATTCTTTTGGGGAGTTACCAGTACAGTAACCATACCAGGAAGTACTTAATTTATTAAGCTACTGCTTTTCTTAATCTCAGTGGAGATATTTACTGATAAACAGCTACCTACGCAGCATGTTCATGTCGTTCCTAAATGAGCTTTTATCTCTCTCCCCTCACCACAAATCAGATTCTTCTGAGGAGTTCCCAGTACATTATCCTTTCCCCTGTGTAATTACCTTAACAAGCTCCAGCTGTTTTTATTCTCAGAAGGTTTACTCCCTGATATACAGCTGCCTACCCCCTTCGTAAGTGCAGGTCCTAAATGAGCTTTTTTCTCTGTTCCCTCACCACAATCCAGATTCTTTTGGGGAGTTACCAGTACAGTAACCATACCAGGAAGTACTTAATTTATTAAGCTACTGCTTTTCTTAATCTCAGTGGAGATATTTACTGATAAACAGCTACCTACGCAGCATGTTCATGTCGTTCCTAAATGAGCTTTTATCTCTCTCCCCACACCACAAATCAGATTCTTCTGAGGAGTTCCCAGTACATTATCCTTTCCCCTGTGTAATTACCTTAACAAGCTCCAGCTGTTTTTATTCTCAGAAGGTTTACTCCCTGATATACAGCTGCCTACCCCCTTCGTAAGTGCAGGTCCTAAATGAGCTTTTTTCTCTGTTCCCTCACCACAATCCAGATTCTTTTGGGGAGTTACCAGTACAGTAACCATACCAGGAAGTACTTAATTTATTAAGCTACTGCTTTTCTTAATCTCAGTGGAGATATTTACTGATAAACAGCTACCTACGCAGCATGTTCATGTCGTTCCTAAATGAGCTTTTATCTCTCTCCCCTCACCACAAATCAGATTCTTCTGAGGAGTTCCCAGTACATTATCCTTTCCCCTGTGTAATTACCTTAACAAGCTCCAGCTGTTTTTATTCTCAGAAGGTTTACTCCCTGATATACAGCTGCCTACCCCCTTCGTAAGTGCAGGTCCTAAATGAGCTTTTTTCTCTGTTCCCTCACCACAATCCAGATTCTTTTGGGGAGTTACCAGTACAGTAACCATACCAGGAAGTACTTAATTTATTAAGCTACTGCTTTTCTTAATCTCAGTGGAGATATTTACTGATAAACAGCTACCTACGCAGCATGTTCATGTCGTTCCTAAATGAGCTTTTATCTCTCTCCCCTCACCACAAATCAGATTCTTCTGAGGAGTTCCCAGTACATTATCCTTTCCCCTGTGTAATTACCTTAACAAGCTCCAGCTGTTTTTATTCTCAGAAGGTTTACTCCCTGATATACAGCTGCCTACCCCCTTCGTAAGTGCAGGTCCTAAATGAGCTTTTTTCTCTGTTCCCTCACCACAATCCAGATTCTTTTGGGGAGTTACCAGTACAGTAACCATACCAGGAAGTACTTAATTTATTAAGCTACTGCTTTTCTTAATCTCAGTGGAGATATTTACTGATAAACAGCTACCTACGCAGCATGTTCATGTCGTTCCTAAATGAGCTTTTATCTCTCTCCCCTCACCACAAATCAGATTCTTCTGAGGAGTTCCCAGTACATTCATCCTTTCCCCTGTGTAATTACCTTAACAAGCTCCAGCTGTTTTTATTCTCAGAAGGTTTACTCCCTGATATACAGCTGCCTACCCCCTTCGTAAGTGCAGGTCCTAAATGAGCTTTTTTCTCTGTTCCTCACCACAATCCAGATTCTTTTGGGGAGTTACCAGTACAGTAACCATACCAGGAAGTACTTAATTTATTAAGCTACTGCTTTTCTTAATCTCAGTGGAGATATTTACTGATAAACAGCTACCTACGCAGCATGTTCATGTCGTTCCTAAATGAGCTTTTATCTCTCTCCCCTCACCACAAATCAGATTCTTCTGAGGAGTTCCCAGTACATTATCCTTTCCCCTGTGTAATTACCTTAACAAGCTCCAGCTGTTTTTATTCTCAGAAGGTTTACTCCCTGATATACAGCTGCCTACCCCCTTCGTAAGTGCAGGTCCTAAATGAGCTTTTTTCTCTGTTCCCTCACCACAATCCAGATTCTTTTGGGGAGTTACCAGTACAGTAACCATACCAGGAAGTACTTAATTTATTAAGCTACTGCTTTTCTTAATCTCAGTGGAGATATTTACTGATAAACAGCTACCTACGCAGCATGTTCATGTCGTTCCTAAATGAGCTTTTATCTCTCTCCCCTCACCACAAATCAGATTCTTCTGAGGAGTTCCCAGTACATTATCCTTTCCCCTGTGTAATTACCTTAACAAGCTCCAGCTGTTTTTATTCTCAGAAGGTTTACTCCCTGATATACAGCTGCCTACCCCCTTCGTAAGTGCAGGTCCTAAATGAGCTTTTTTCTCTGTTCCCTCACCACAATCCAGATTCTTTTGGGGAGTTACCAGTACAGTAACCATACCAGGAAGTACTTAATTTATTAAGCTACTGCTTTTCTTAATCTCAGTGGAGATATTTACTGATAAACAGCTACCTACGCAGCATGTTCATGTC
This sequence comes from Perognathus longimembris pacificus, assembly GCF_023159225.1. Taxonomy (NCBI): domain Eukaryota; kingdom Metazoa; phylum Chordata; class Mammalia; order Rodentia; family Heteromyidae; genus Perognathus; species Perognathus longimembris. Next base: position 50,324 of record NW_025961072.1, read on the forward strand.
GTTCCTAAATGAGCTTTTATCTCTCTCCCCTCACCACAAATCAGATTCTTCTGAGGAGTTCCCAGTACATTATCCTTTCCCCTGTGTAATTACCTTAACAAGCTCCAGCTGTTTTTATTCTCAGAAGGTTTACTCCCTGATATACAGCTGCCTACCCCCTTCGTAAGTGCAGGTCCTAAATGAGCTTTTTTCTCTGTTCCCTCACCACAATCCAGATTCTTTTGGGGAGTTACCAGTAGAGTAACCATACCAGGAAGTACTTAATTTATTAAGCAACTGCTTTTCTTAATCTCAGTGGAGATATTTACTGATAAACAGCTACCTACGCAGCATGTTCATGTCCTTCCTAAATGAGCTTTTATCTCTCTCCCCTCACCACAAATCAGATTCTTCTGAGGAGTTCCCAGTACATTATCCTTTCCCCTGTGTAATTACCTTAACAAGCTCCAACTGTTTTTATTCTCAAAAGGTTTACTCCCTGATATACAGCTGCCTAACCCCTTCGTAAGTGCAGGTCCTAAATGAGCTTTTTTCTCTGTTCCCTCACCACAATCCAGATTCTTTTGGGGAGTTACCAGTACAGTAAACATTCCAGGAAGTACTTAATTTACTAAGCTACTGCTTTTCTTAATCTCAGTGGAGATATTTACTGATAAACATCTACCTACGCAGCATGTTCATGTCGTTCCTAAATGAGCTTTTATCTCTCTCCCCTCACCACAAATCAGATTCATCTGAGGAGTTCCCAGTACATTATCCTTTCCCCTGTGTAATTACCTTAACAAGCTCCAGCTGTTTTTATTCTCAGAAGGTTTACTCCCTGATATACAGCTGCCTACCCCCTTCGTAAGTGCAGGTCCTAAATGAGCTTTTTTCTCTTTTCCCTCCCCACAATCCAGATTCTTTTGGGGAGTTACCAGTACAATAACCATACCAGGAAGTACTTAATTTAGTAAGGTACTGCTTTTCTTAATCTCAGTGGAGATATTTTCTGATAAACAGCTACCTACGCAGCATGTTCATGTCGTTCCTAAATGAGCTTTTATCTCTCTCCCCTCACCACAAATCACATTCTTCTGAGGAGTTCCCAGTACATTATCCTTTCCCCTGTGTAATTACCTTAACAACCTCCAGCTGTTTTTATTCTCAGAAGGTTTACTCCCTGATATACTGCTGCCTACCCCCTTCGTAAGTGCAGGTCTAAAATGAGCTTTTTTCTCAGTTCCCTTACCACAATCCATATTCTTTTGGGGAGTTACCAGTACAGTAACCATTCCAGGAAGTTTTTAATTTATTAAGCTACTGCTTTTCTTAATCTCAGTGGAGATATTTACTGATAAACAGCTACGTACGCAGCATGTTCATGTCTTTCCTAAATGAGCTTTTATCTCTCTCCCCTCACCACAAGTCAGATTCTTCTGAGTAGTTCCAGGTACATTATCCTTTCCCCTGTGTAATTAACTTAACAAGCTCCAGCTGTTTTTATTCTCAGAAGGTTTACTCCCTGATATACAGCTGTCTACCTCTTTCGTAAGTGCAGGTCTTAAATGAGCTTTTTTCTCTGTTCCCTCACCACCATCCAGATCTTTTGGGGAGTTAACAGTACAGTAACCATACCAGGAAGTACTTAATTTATTAAGCTACTGCTTTTCTTAATCTCAGTGGAGATATTTACTGATAAACAGCTACCTACGCAGCGTGTTCATGTCGTTCCTAAATGAGCTTTTATCTCTCTCCCCTCACCACAAATCAGAGTCTTCTGAGGAGTAAACAGTACATTATCCTTTTCCCTGTGTAATTACCTTAACAAGCTCCAGCTGTTTTTATTCTCAGAAGGTTTACTACCTGATATACTGCTGTCTACCCCCTTCTTAAGTGCAGGTCTTAAATGAGCTTTTTTCTCTGTTCCTTCACCACAATCCAGATTCTTTTGGGGAGTTACCAGTACAGTAACCATACCAGGAAGTACTTAATTTATTACGCTACTGCTTTTCTTAATCTCAGTGGAGATATTTACTGATAAACAGCTACCTACGCAGCATGTTCATGTCATTCCTAAATGAGCTTTTATCTCTCTTCCCTCACCACAAATCAGATTCTTCTAAGGAGTTCCCAGTACTTCATCTTTTCCCCTGTGTAATTATCTTAACAAGCTCCAGCTGTTGTTATTCTCAGAAGGTTTACTCCCTGATATACAGCTGCCTACCCCCTTCGTAAGTGCAGGTCCTAAATGAGCTTTTTTCTCTGTTCCCTCACCACAATCCAGATTCTTTTGGGGAGTTACCAGTACAGAAACCATACCAGGAAGTACTTAATTTATTAAGCTACTGCTTTTCTTAATCTCAGTGGAGATATTTACTGATAAACAGCTACCTACACAGCATGTTCATGTCGTTCCTAAATGAGCTTTTATCTCTCTCCCCTCACCACAAATCAGATTCTTCTGAGGAGTTCCCAGTACATCATCCTTTCCCCTGTGTAATTACCTTAACAAGCTCCAGCTGTTTTTATTCTCAGAAGGTTTACTCCCGGATATACAGCTGCCTACCCCCTTCGTAAGTGCAGGTCCTAAATGAGCTTTTTTCTCTGTTCCCTCACCACAATCCAGATTCTTTTGGGGAGTTACCAGTACAGTAACCATACCAGGAAGTACTTAATTTATTAAGCTACTGATTTTCTTAATCTCAGTGGAGATATTTACTGATAAACAGCTACCTACGCAGCATGTTCATGTCGTTCCTAAATGAGCTTTTATCTCTCTTCCCTCACCACAAATCAGATTCTTCTGAGGAGTTCCCAGTACTTCATCTTTTCCCCTGTGTAATTACCTTAACAAGCTCCAGCTGTTTTTACTCTCAGAATGTTTACTTCCTGATATACTGCTGCCTACCCCCCTTCGTAAGTGCAGGTCCTAAATGAGCTTTTATCTCTGTTCCCTCACCACAATCCAGATTCTTTTGGGGACTTACCAGTACAGTAACCATACCAGGAAGTACTTAATTTATTAAGCTACTGCTTTTCTTAATCTCAGTGAGATATTTACTGATAAACAGCTACGTACGCAGCATGTTCATGTCGTTCCTAATGAGCTTTTATCTCTCTCCCCTCACCACACATCAGATTCTTCTGAGGAGTTCCCAGTACATTATCCTTTCCCCTGTGTAATTTCCTTAACAAGCTCGGCTGTTTTTATTCTCAGAAGGTTTACTCCCTGATATACTGCTGCCTACCCCCTTCATAAGTACAGGTCCTAAATGAGCTTTTTTCTCTGTTCTCTCACCACAATCCAGATTCTTTTGGGGAGTTACCAGTACAGTAACCATACCAGGAAGTACTAAGTTTATTAAGCTACTGCTTTTCTTAATCTCAGTGGAGATATTTACTGATAAACAGCTACCTACGCAGCATGTTCTTGTCGTTCCTAAATGAGCTTTTATCTCTCTCCCCTCACCACAAATCAGATTCTTCTGAGGAGTTCCCAGTACATTATCCTTTCCCCTGTGTAATTACCTTAACAAGCTCCAGCTGTTTTTTATTCTCAGAATGTTTACTCCCTGATATACAGCTGCCTACCCCCTTCGTAAGTGCAGGTCCTAAATGAGCTTTTTTCTCTGTTCCCTCCCCACAATCCAGATTCTTTTGGGGAGTTACCAGTACAGTAACCATACCAGGAAGTACTTAATTTAGTGAGCTACTGCTTTTCTTAACCTCAGTTGAGATATTTTCTGATAAACAGCTAGCTAAGCAGCATGTTCATGTCGTTCCTAAATGAGCTTTTATCTCTCTCCCCTCACCACAAAACAGATTCTTCTGAGGAGTTCCCAGTACATTATCCTTTCCCCTGTGTAATAACCTTAACAATCTCCAGCTGTTTTTATTCTCAGAAGGTTTACTCCCTGATATACAGCTGCCTACCCCCTTCGTAAGTGCAGGTCCTAAATGAGATTTTTTCTCTGTTCCCTCACCACAATCCAGATTCTTTTGGGGAGTTACCAGTACAGTAACCATACCAGGAAGTACTTAATTCATTAAGCTACTGCTTTTCTTAATTTCAGTGGAGATATTTACTGATAAACTGCTACCTACGCAGCATGTTCATGTCCTTCCTAAATGAGCTTTTATCTCTCTCCCCTCACCACAAATCAGATTATTCTGAGGAGTTCCCAGTACATTATCCTTTCCCCTGTGTAATTACCTTAACAAGCTCCAGCTGTTTTTATTCTCAAAAGGTTTACTCCCTGATATACAGCTGCCTAACCCCTTCGTAAGTGCAGGTCCTAAATGAGCTTTTTTCTCTGTTCCCTCACCACAATCCAGATTCTTTTGGGGAGTTACCAGTACAGTAAACATTCCAGGAAGTACTTAATTTACTAAGCTACTGCTTTTCTTAATCTCAGTGGAGATATTTACTGATAAACATCTTCCTAGGCAGCATGTTCATGTCGTTCCTAAATGAGCTTTTATCTCTCTCCCCTCACCACAAATCAGATTCTTCTGAGGAGTTCCCAGTACATTATCCTTTCCCCTGTGTAATTACTTAACAAGCTCCAGCTGTTTTTATTTTCAGAAGGTTTAATCCCTGATATACAGCGGCCTACCCCCTTCGTAAGTGCAGGTCCTAAATGAGCTTTTTTCTCTGTTCCCTCACCACAATCCAGATTCTTTTGGCGAGTTACCAGTACAGTAACCATACCAGGAGGTACTTAATTCATTAAGCTACTGCTTTTCTTAATTTCAGTGAGATATTTACTGATAAACAGCTACGTACGCAGCATGTTCATGTCCTTCCTAAATGAGCTTTTATCTCTCTCCCCTCACCACAAATCAGATTCTTCTGAGGAGTTCCTAGTACATTATCCTTTCCCCTGTATAATTACCTTAACAAGCTCCAGCTGTTTTTTATTCTCAGAAGGTTTACTCCCTGATATACAGCTTCTAACCCCTTCGTAAGGGCAGGTCCTATATGAGCTTTTTTCTCTGTTCCCTCACCACAATCCAGATTCGTTTGGGGAGTTACCAGTACAGTAACCATTCCAGGAAGTACTTAATTTATTAAGCTACTGCTTTTCTTAATCTCAGTGGAGATATTTACTGATAAACAGCTACCTACGCAGCATGTTCATGTCGTTCCTAAATGAGCTTTTATCTCTCTCCCCTCACCACAAATCAGATTCTTCTGAGGAGTTCCCAGTACATTATCCTTTCCCCTGTGTAATTACCTTAACAATCTCCAGCTGTTTTTATTCTCAGAAGGTTTACTCCCTGATATACAGCTGCCTAAGCCCTTCGTACGTGCAGGTCCTAAATGAGCTTTTTTCTCTGTTCCCTCACCACAATCCAGATTCTTTTGGGGAGTTACCAGTACAGTAACCATACCAGGAAGTACTTAATTTATTAAGCTACTGCTTTTCTTAATCTCAGTGGAGATATTTACTGATAAACAGCTACGTATGCAGCATGTTCATGTCGTTCCTAAATGAGCTTTTATCTCTCTCCCCTCACCAAAAACCAGATTCTTCTGAGGAGTTCCCAGTACATTATCCTTTCCTCTGTGTAATTACCTAAACAAGCTCCAACTGTTTTTATTCTCAGAAGGTTTTCTCCCTGATATACAGCTGCCTACCCCCTTCTTAAGTGCAGGTCCTAAATGAGCTTTTTTCTCTGTTCCCTCACCACAATCCAGATTCTTTTGGGGAGTTACCAGTAGAGTAACCATACCAGGAAGTACTTATTTTATTAAGCTACTGCTTTTCTTAATCTTAGTGGAGATGTTTACTGATGAACAGCAATGTACGCAGCATGTTCATGTCGTTCCTAAATGAGGTTTTATCTCAATCCCCTCACCACAAATCAGATTCTTCTGAGGAGTTCCCAGTACATTATCCTTTCCCCCTGTGTAATTATCTTAACAAGCTCCAGCTGTTTTTATTCTCAGAAGGTTTACTCCCTGATATACAGCTGTCTACCCCTTTCGTAAGTGCAGGTCTTAAATGAGCTTTTTTCTCTGTTCCCTCACAACCATCCAGATTCTTTTGGGGAGTTAACAGTACAGTAACCATACCAGGAAGTACTTAATTTATTAAGCTACTGCTTTTCTTAATCTCAGTGGAGATATTTACTGATAAACAGCTACCTACGCAGCATGTTCATGTCGTTCCTAAATGAGCTTTTATCTCTCTCCCCTCACCACAAATCAGAGTCTTCTGAAGAGTAAACAGTACATTATCCTTTTCCCTGTGTAATTACCTTAACAAGCTCCAGCTGTTTTTATTCTCAGAAGGTTTACTACCTGATATACTGCTGCCTACCCCCTTCTTAAGTGCAGGTCCTAAATGAGCTTTTTTCTCTGTTCCTTCACCACAATCCAGATTCTTTTGGGAGTTACCAGTACAGTAACCATACAGGAAGTACTTAATTTATTACGCTACTGCTTTTCTTAATCTCAGTGGAGATATTTACTGATAAACAGCTACCTACGCAGCATGTTCATGTCGTTCCTAAATGAGCTTTTATCTCTCTCCCCTCACCACAAATCAGATTCTTCTGAGGAGTTCCCAGTACATTATCCTTTCCCCTGTGTAATTACCTTAACAATCTCCAGCTGTTTTTATTCTCAGAAGGTTTACTCCCTGATATACAGCTGCCTAAGCCCTTCGTACGTGCAGGTCCTAAATGAGCTTTTTTCTCTGTTCCCTCACCACAATCCAGATTCTTTTGGGGAGTTACCAGTACAGTAACCATACCAGGAAGTATTTAATTTATTAAGCTACTGATTTTCTTAATCTCAGTGGAGATATTTACTGATAAACAGCTACCTACGCAGCATGTTCATGTCGTTCCTAAATGAGCTTTTATCTCTCTTCCCTCACCACAAATCAGATTCTTCTGAGGAGTTCCCAGTACTTCATCTTTTCCCCTGTGTAATTACCTTAACAAGCTCCAGCTGTTTTTATTCTCTGAAGGTTTACTCCCTGATATACATCTGCCTACCCCCTTCGTAAGTGCAGGTCTTAAATGAGCTTTTTTCTCTGTTACCTCACCACAATCCAGATTCTTTGGGGAGTTACCAGTACAGTAACCATACCAGGTAGTATTTAATTTAGTAAGCTACTGCTTTTCTTATCTAAGTGGAGATATTTACTGATAAACAGCTACCTACGCAGCATGTTCATGTCGTTCCTAAATGAGATTTATCTCTCTCCCCTCACCACAAATCAGATTTTTCTGAGGAGTTCCCAGTACATTATCCTTTCCCCTGTGTAATTACCTTAACAAGTTCGAGCTGTTTTTACTCTCAGAAGGTTTACTTCCCTGATATACTGCTGCCTACCCCCTTCGTAAGTGCAGGTCCTAAATGAGCTTTTTTCTCTGTTCCCTCACCACAATCCAGATTCTTTTGGGGAGTTACCAGTACAGTAACCATACCAGGAAGTACTTAAATTATTAAGCTACTGCTTTTCTTAATCTCAGTGGAGATATTTACTGATAAACAGCTACGTATGCAGCATGTTCATGTCGTTCCTAAATGAGCTTTTATCTCTCTCCCCTCACCACACATCAGATTCTCCTGAGGAGTTCCCAGTACATTATCCTTTCCCCTGTGTAATTTCCTTAACAAGCTCGGCTGTTTTTATTCTCAGAAGGTTTACTCCCTGATATACTGCTGCCTACCCCCTTCGTAAGTGCAGGTCCTAAATGAGCTTTTTTCTCTGTTCCCTCACCACAATTCAGATTCTTTTGGGGAGTTACCAGTACAGTAACCATACCAGGAAGTACTTAATTTATTAAGCTACTGCTTTGCTTAATCTCAGTGGAGATATTTACTGATAAACAGCTACCTACGCAGCATGTTCATGTCGTTCTTAATGAGCTTTTATCTCTCTTCCCTCACCACAAATCAGATTCTTCTGAGGAGTTCCCAGTACTTCATCTTTTCCCCTGTGTAATTACCTTAACAAGCTCCAGCTGTTTTTATTCTCAGAAGGTTTACTCCCTGATATACAGCTGCCTACCCCCTTCGTAAGTGCAGGTCCTAAATGAGCTTTTTTCTCTGTTCCCTCACCACAATCCAGATTCTTTTGGGGAGTTACCAGTACAATAACCATACCAGGAAGTACTTAATTTATTAAGCTACTGCTTTGCTTAATCTCAGTGGAGATATTTACTGATAAACAGCTACCTACGCAGCATGTTCATGTCGTTCCTAAATGAGCTTTTATCTCTCTCCCCTCACCACAAATCACATTCTTCTGAATTGTTCCCAGTACATTATCCTTTCCCCTGTGTAATTACCTTAACAAGCTCCAGCTGTTTTTATTCTCAGAGGTTTACTCCCTGATATACATCTGCCTACCCCCTTCGTAAGTGCAGGTCCTAAATGAGCTTTTTTCTCTGTTCCCTCACCACAATCCAGATTCTTTTGGGGAGTTACCAGTACAGTAACCATACCAGGAAGTACTTAATTTATTAAGTACTGCTTTTCTTAATCTCAGTGGAGATATTTACTGATAAACAGCTACGTACGCAGCATGTTCATGTCGTTCCTCAATGAGCTTTTATCTCTCTCCCCTCACCACAAATCAGATTCTTCTGAGGAGTTCCCAGTACATTATCCATTCCCCTGTGTAATTACCTTAACAAGCTCCAGCTGTTTTTATTCTCAGAAGGTTTACTCCCTGATATACAGCTGCCTACCCCCTTCGTAAGTGCAGGTCCTAAATGAGCTTTTTTCTCTGTTCCCTCACCACAATCCAGATTCTTTTGGGGAGTTACCAGTACAATAACCATACCAGGAAGTACTTAATTTATTAAGCTTCTGCTTTGCTTAATCTCAGTGGAGATATTTACTGATAAACAGCTAAATACGCAGCATGTTCATGTCGTTCCTAAATGAGCATTTATCTCTCTCCCCTCACCACAAATCAGATTCTTCGGAGTAGTTCCCAGTACATTATCCTTTCCCCTGTGTAATTACCTTAACAAGCTCCAGCTGTTTTTATTCTCAGAAGGTTTACTCCCTGATATACAGCTGCCTACCCCCTTCGTAAGTGCAGGTCCTAAATGAGCTTTTTTCTCTGTTCCCTCACCACAATCCAGATTCTTTTGGGGAGTTACCAGTAGAGTAATCATACCAGGAAGTACTTAATTTATTAAGCTACTGCTTTGCTTAATCTCAGTGGAGATATTTACTGATAAACAGCTACCTACGCAGCATGTTCATGTCGTTCCTAAATGAGCTTTTATCTCTCTCCCCTCAGCACAAATCAGATTCTTCTGAGGAGTTCCCAGTACATTATCCATTCCCCTGTGTAATTACCTTAACAAGCTCCAGCTGTTTTTATTCTCAGAAGGTTTACTCCTGATATACAGCTGCCTACCCCCTTCGTAAGTGCAGGTTCTAAATGAGCTTTTTTCTCTGTTCCCTCACCACAATCCAGATTCTTTTGGGGAGTTTCCAGTACAGTAACCATACCAGGAAGTACTTAATTTATTAAGCTACTGCTTTTCTTAATCTCAGTGGAGATATTTACTGATAAACAGCTACCGACGCAGCATGTTCATGTCTTTCCTAAATGACCTTTTATCTCTCTCCCCTCACCACAAATCAGATTCTTCTGAGGAGTTACCAGTACATTATCCTTTCCCCTGTGTAATTACCTTAACAAGCTCCAGCTGTTTTTATTCTCAGAAGGTTTACTCCCTGATATACAGCTGCCTACCCCCTTCGTAAGTGCAGGTCCTAAATGAGCTTTTTTCTCTGTTCCCTCACCACAATCCAGATTCTTTTGGGGAGTTACCAGTACAGTAACCATACCAGGAAGTACTTAATTTATTAAGCTACTGCTTTGCTTAATCTCAGTGGAGATATTTACTGATAAACAGCTACCTACGCAGCATGTTCATGTCGTTCCTAAATGAGCTTTTATCTCTCTTCCCTCACCACGAATCAGATTCTTCTGAGGAGTTCCAAATACATTATCCTTTTCCTCTGTAATTACCTTAACAAGCTCCAGCTGTTTTTATTCTTAGAAGGTTTACTCCCTGATATACAGCTGCCTACCCCCTTCGTAAGTGCAGGTCCTAAATGAGATTTTTTCTCTGTTCCCTCACCACAAGCCAGATTCGTTTGGGGAGTTACCAGTACAGTAACCATACCAGGAAGTACTTAATTTATTAAGCTACTGCTTTTTTTAATCTCAATGGAGATATTTACTGATAAACAGCTACCTACGCAGCATGTTCATGTCGTTCCTAAATGAGCTTTTATATCTCTCCCCTCACCACAATTCAGATTCTTCTGAGGAGTTCCCAGTACATTATCCTTTCCCCTGTGTAATTAACTTAACAAGCTCCAGCTGTTTTTATTCTCAGAAGGTTTACTCCCTGATATACAGCTGCCTACCCCTTCGTAAGTGCAGGTCCTAAATGAGCTTTTTTTCTCTGTTCCTCCACCACAATCCAGATTCTTTTGGGGAGTGACCAGGACAGTGAGGATACCAGGAAGTACTTAATTTATTAAGCTACTGCTTTTCTTAATCTCAGTGGAGATATTTACTGATAAACAGCTACCTACGCAGCATGTTCATGTCGTTCCTAAATGAGCTTTTATTTCTCTCCCCTCACCACAAATCAGATTCTTCTGAGGAGTTCCCAGTATTTCATCTTTTCCCCTGTGTAATTACCTTAACAAGCTCCAGCTGTTTTTATTCTCAGAAGGTTTACTCCCTGATATACATCTGCCTACCCCCTTAGTAAGTGCAGGTCCTAAATGAGCTTTTTTCTCTGTTACCTCACCAAAATCCAGATTCTTTGGGGAGTTACCAGTACAGTAACCATACCAGGAAGTACTTAATTTATTAAGCTACTGCTTTTCTTAATCTCAGTGGAGATATTTACTGATAAACAGCTACGTACGCAGCATGTTCATGTTGTTCCTAATGAGCTTTTATCTCTCTTCCCTCACCACAAATCAGATTCTTCTGAGGAGTTCCCAGTACATTATCCTTTCCCCTGTGTAATTACCTTAACAAGCTCCAGCTGTTTTTATTCTCAGAAGGTTTACTCCCTGATATACAGCTGCCTACCCC
>NW_025961073.1:0-58100 GCF_023159225.1 Perognathus longimembris pacificus
AACCATACCAGGAAGTACTTAATTTATTAAGCTACTGCTTTTCTTAATCTCCAGTGGAGATATTTACTGATAAACAGCTACCTACGCAGCATGTTCATGTCGTTCCTAAATGAGCTTTGATCTCTCTCCCCTCACCACAAATCAGATTTTTCTGAGGAGTTCCCAGTACATTATCCTTTCCCCTGTGTAATTACCTTAACAAGCTCCAGCTGTTTTTATTCTCAGAAGGTTTACTCCCTGATATACAGCTGCCTACCCCCCCTTCGTAAGTGCAGGTCCTAAATGAGCTTTTTTCTCTGTTCCCTCACCACAATCCAGATTCCTTTGGAGAGTTACCAGTACAGTGACCATACCAGGAAGTACTTAATTTATTAAGCTACTGCTTTTCTTAATCTCAGTGGAGATATTTACTGATAAACAGCTACCTACGCAGCATGTTCATGTCGTTTCTAAATGAGCTTTATCTCTCTCCCCTCACCACAAATCAGATTCTTCTGAGGAATTCCCAGTACATTATCCTTTCCCATGTGTAATTACCTTAACAAGCTCCAGCTGTTTTTATTCTCAGAAGGTTTACTCCCTGACATACAGCTGCCTACCCCCTTCGTAAGTGCAGGTCCTAAATGGGCTTTTTTCTCTGTTCCCCTCACCACAATCCAGATTCTTTTGGGGAGTTACCAGTACAGTAACCATACCAGGAAGTACTTAATTTATTAAGCTACTGCTTTTCTTAATCTCAGTGGAGATATTTACTGATAAACAGCTACCTACGCAGCATGTTCATGTCGTTCCTAAATGAGCTTTGATCTCTCTCCCCTCACCACAAATCAGATTCTTCTGAGGAGTTCCCAGTACATTATCCTTTCCCCTGTGTAATTACCTTAACAAGCTCCAGCTTTTTTTATTCTCAGAAGGTTTACTCCCTGATATACAGCTGCGTACCCCCTTCGTAAATGCAGGTCCTAAATGAGCTTTTTTCTCTGTTCCCTCACCACAATCCAGATTCCTTTGGAGAGTTACCAGTACAGTGACCATACCAGGAAGTACTTAATTTATTAAGCTACTGCTTTTCTTAATCTCAGTGGAGATATTTACTGATAAACAGCTACCTATGCAGCATGTTCATGTCGTTCCTAAATGAGCTTTTATCTCTCTCCCCTCACCACAAATCAGATTCTTCTGAGGAGTTCCCAGTACATTATCCTTTCCCCTGTGTAATTACCTTAACAAGCTCCAGCTGTTTTTATTCTCAGAAGGTTTACTCCCTGATATACAGCTGCCTACCCCCTTCGTAAGTTCAGGTCCTAAATGTGCCTTTTTTCTCTGTTCCCTCACCACATCCCGATTCTTTTGGGGAGTTACCAGTACAGTAACAATACCAGGAAGTACTTAATTTATTAAGCTACTGCTTTTCTTAATCTCAGTGGAGATATTTACTGATAACAGCTGCCTATGCAGCATTTTCATGTCTTTCCTAAATGAGCTTTTATCTCTCTCCCCTCACCACAAATCAGATTCTTCTGAGGAGTTCCCAGTACATTATCCTTTCCCCTGTGTAATTACCTTAACAAGCTCCAGCTGTTTTTATTCTCAGAAGGTTTACTCCTGATATACTGGTGCCTACCCCCTTCGTAAGTGCAGGTCCTAAATGAGCTTTTTTCTCTGTTCCCTCACCACAATCCAGATTCTTTTGGGGAGTTGCCAGTACAGTAACCATACCAGGAAGTACTTAATTTATTAAGCTACTGCTTTTCTTAATCTCAGTGGAGATATTTACGGATAAACAGCTACCTACGCAGCATGTTCATGTCGTTCCTAAATGAGCTTTTATCTCTCTCCCCTCACCACAAATCAGTTTCTTCTGAGGAGTTCCCAGTACATTATCCTTTCCCCTGTGTAATTACCTTATCAAGCTCCACCTGTTTTTATTCTCAGAAGTTTTTACTCCCTGATATACAGCTGCCTACCCCCTTTGTAAGTGCAGGTCCTAAATGAGCTTTTTTCTCTGTTCCCTCACCACAATCCAGATTCTTTTGGGGAGTTGCCAGTACAGTAACCATACCAGGAAGTACTTAATTTATTAAGCTACTGCTTTTCTTAATCTCAGTGGAGATATTTACGGATAAACAGCTACCTACGCAGCATGTTCATGTCGTTCCTAAATGAGCTTTTATCTCTCTCCCCTCACCACAATGAGATTCTTCTGAGGAGTTCCCAGTACATTATCCTTTCCCCTGTGTAATTACCTTAACAAGCTCCAGCTGTTTTTATTCTCAGAAGGGTTTACTCCCTGATATACAGCTGCCTACCCCCCTTCGTAAGTGCAGGTCCTAAATGAGCTTTTTTCTCTGTTCCCTCACCACAATCCAGATTCTTTTGGGGAGTTACCAGTACAGTAACCATACCAGGAAGTACTTAATTTATTAAGCTACTGCTTTTCTTAATCTCAGTGGAGATATTTACTGATAAACAGCTACCTACGCAGCATGTTCATGTCGTTTCTAAATGAGCTTTTATCTCTCTCCCCTCACCACAAATCAGATTCTTCTGAGGAATTCCCAGTACATTATCCTTTCCCATGTGTAATTACCTTAACAAGCTCCAGCTGTTTTTATTCTCAGAAGGTTTACTCCCTGACATACAGCTGCCTACCCCCTTCATAAGTGCAGGTCCTAAATGGACTTTTTTCTCTGTTCCCTCACCACAATCCAGATTCTTTTGGGGAGTTACCAGTACAGTAACCATACCAGGAAGTACTTAATTTATTAAGCTAGTGCTTTTCTTAATCTCAGTGGAGATATTTACTGATAAACAGCTACCTACGCAGCATGTTCATGTCGTTCCTAAATGAGCTTTGATCTCTCTCCCCTCACCACAAATCAGATTTTTCTGAGGAGTTCCCAGTACATTATCCTTTCCCCTGTGTAATTACCTTAACAAGCTCCAGCTGTTTTTATTCTCAGAAGGTTTACTCCCTGATATACAGCTGCCTACCCCCTTCGTAAGTGCAGGTCCTAAATGAGCTTTTTTCTCTGTTCCCTCACCACAATCCAGATTCCTTTGGAGAGTTACCAGTACAGTGACCATACCAGGAAGTACTTAATTTATTAAGCTACTGCTTTTCTTAATCTCAGTGGAGATATTTACTGATAAACAGCTACCTACGCAGCATGTTCATGTCGTTTCTAAATGAGCTTTTATCTCTCTCCCCTCACCACAAATCAGATTCTTCTGAGGAATTCCCAGTACATTATCCTTTCCCATGTGTAATTACCTTAACAAGCTCCAGCTGTTTTTATTCTCAGAAGGTTTACTCCCTGATATACAGCTGCCTACCCCCTTCGTAAGTGCAGGTCCTAAATGGGATTTTTTCTCTGTTCCCTCACCACAATCCAGATTCTTTTGGGGAGTTACCAGTACAGTAACCATACCAGGAAGTACTTAATTTATTAAGCTACTGCTTTTCTTAATCTCAGTGGAGATATTTACTGATAAACAGCTACCTACGCAGCATGTTCATGTCGTTCCTAAATGAGCTTTGATCTCTCTCCCCTCACCACAAATCAGATTCTTCTGAGGAGTTCCCAGTACATTATCCTTTCCCCTGTGTAATTACCTTAACAAGCTCCAGCTTTTTTTATTCTCAGAAGGTTTACTCCTGATATACAGCTGCGTACCCCCTTCGTAAATGCAGGTCCTAAATGAGCTTTTTTCTCTGTTCCCTCACCACAATCCAGATTCCTTTGGAGAGTTACCAGTACAGTGACCATACCAGGAAGTACTTAATTTATTAAGCTACTGCTTTTCTTAATCTCAGTGGAGATATTTACTGATAAACAGCTACCTATGCAGCATGTTCATGTCGTTCCTAAATGAGCTTTTATCTCTCTCCCCTCACCACAAATCAGATTCTTCTGAGGAGTTCCCAGTACATTATCCTTTCCCCTGTGTAATTACCTTAACAAGCTCCAGCTGTTTTTATTCTCAGAAGGTTTACTCCCTGATATACAGCTGCCTACCCCCTTCGTAAGTTCAGGTCCTAAATGTGCTTTTTTCTCTGTTCCCTCACCACAATCCCGATTCTTTTGGGGAGTTACCAGTACAGTAACAATACCAGGAAGTACTTAATTTATTAAGCTACTGCTTTTCTTAATCTCAGTGGAGATATTTACTGATAAACAGCTGCCTATGCAGCATTTTCATGTCTTTCCTAAATGAGCTTTTATCTCTCTCCCCTCACCACAAATCAGATTCTTCTGAGGAGTTCCCAGTACATTATCCTTTCCCCTGTGTAATTACCTTAACAAGCTCCAGCTGTTTTTATTCTCAGAAGGTTTACTCCCTGATATACTGGTGCCTACCCCCTTCGTAAGTGCAGGTCCTAAATGAGCTTTTTTCTCTGTTCCCTCACCACAATCCAGATTATTTTGGGGAGTTACCAGTACAGTAACCATGCCAGGAAGTACTTAATTTATTAAGCTACTGCTTTTCTTAATCTCAGTGGAGATATTTACTGATAAACAGCTACCTACGCAGCATGTTCATGTCGTTCCTAAATGAGCTTTTATCTCTCTCCCCTCACCACAAATCAGTTTCTTCTGAGGAGTTCCCAGTACATTATCCTTTCCCCTGTGTAATTACCTTATCAAGCTCCACCTGTTTTTATTCTCAGAAGTTTTACTCCCTGATATACAGCTGCCTACCCCCTTTGTAAGTGCAGGTCCTAAATGAGCTTTTTTCTCTGTTCCCTCACCACAATCCAGATTCTTTTGGGGAGTTGCCAGTACAGTAACCATACCAGGAAGTACTTAATTTATTAAGCTACTGCTTTTCTTAATCTCAGTGGAGATATTTACGGATAAACAGCTACCTACGCAGCATGTTCATGTCGTTCCTAAATGAGCTTTTATCTCTCTCCCCTCACCACAAATGAGATTCTTCTGAGGAGTTCCCAGTACATTATCCTTTCCCCTGTGTAATTACCTTAACAAGCTCCAGCTCTTTTTATTCTCAGAAGGTTTACTCCCTGATATACAGCTGCCTCCCCCCTTCGTAAGTGCAGGTCCTAAATGAGCTTTTTCTCTGTTCCCTCACCACAATCCAGATTCTTTTGGGGAGTTACCAGTACAGTAACCATACCAGGAAGTACTTAATTTACTAAGCTACTGCTTTTCTTAATCTCAGTGGAGATATTTACTGATAAACAGCTACCTACGCAGCATGTTCATGTCGTTCATAAATGAGCTTTTATCTCTCTCCCCTCACCACAAATCAGATTCTTCTGAAGAGTTCCCAGTACATTAACCTTTCCCCTGTGTAATTACCTTAACAAGCTCCAGCTGTTTTTATTCTCAGAAGGTTTACTCCCTGATATACAGCTGCCTACCCCCTTCGTAAGTGCAGGTACTAAATGAGCTTTTTTCTCTGTTCCCTCACCACAATGCAGATTCTTTTGGGGAGTTACCAGTACAGTAACCATACCAGGAAGTACTTAATTTATTAAGCTAATGCTTTTCTTAATCTCAGTGGAGATATTTACTGATAAACAGCTACCTACGCAGCATGTTCATGTCGTTCCTAAATGAGCTTTTATCTCTCTCCCCTCACCACAAATCAGATTCTTCTGAGGAGTTACCAGTACATTATCCTTTCCCCTGTGTAATTACCTTAACAAGCTCCAGCTGTTTTTATTCTCAGAAGGTTTACTCCCTGATATACAGCTGCCTACCCCCTTCGTAATTGCAGGTCCTAAATGAGCTTTTTTCTCTGTTCCCTCACCACAATCCAGATTCTTTTGGGGAGTTACCAGTACAGTAACCATACCAGGAAGTACTTAATTTATTAAGCTACTGCTTTTCTTAATCTCAGTGGAGATATTTACTGATAAACAGCTACCTACGCAGCATATTCATGTCGTTCCTAAATGAGCTTTTATCTCTCTCCCCTCACCACAAATGAGATTCTTCTGAGGAGTTCCCAGTACATTATCCTTTCCCCTGTGTAATTACCTTAACAAGCTCCAGCTGTTTTTATTCTCAGAAGGTTTACTCCCTGATATACAGCTGCCTACCCCCTTCGTAAGTGCAGGTCTTAAATGAGCTTTTTTCTCTGTTCCATCACCACAATCCAGATTCTTTTGGGGAGTTACCAGTACAGTAACCATAGCAGGAAGTACTTAATTTATTAAGCTACTGCTTTTCTTAATCTCAGTGGAGATATTTACTGATAAACAGCTACCTACGCAGCATGTTCATGTCGTTCCTAAATGAGCTTTTATCTCTCTCCCCTCACCACAAATCAGATTCTTCTGAGGAGTTCCCAGTACATTATCCTTTCCCCTGTGTAATTACCTTAACAAGCTCCAGCTGTTTTTATTCTCAGAAGGTTTACTCCCTGATATACAGCTGCCTACCCCCTTCGTAAGTGCAGGTCCTAAATGGGCTTTTTTCTCGGTTCCCTCACCACAATCCAGATTCTTTTGGGGAGTTACCAGTACAGTAACCATACCAGGAAGTACTTAATTTATTAAGCTACTGCTTTTCTTAATCTCAGTGGAGATATTTACTGATAAACAGCTACCTACGCAGCATGTTCATGTCGTTCCTAAATGAGCTTTTATCTCTCTCCCCTCACCACAAATCAGATTCTTCTGAGGAGTTCCCAGTACATTATCCTTTCCCCTGTGTAATTACCTTAACAAGCTCCAGCTGTTTTTATTCTCAGACGGTTTACTCCCTGATATACAGCTGCCTACCCCCTTCGTAAGTTCAGGTCCTAAATGTGCTTTTTTCTCTGTTCCCTCATCACAATCTAGATTCTTTTGGGGAGGTACCAGTACAGTAACCATACCAGGAAGTACTTAATTTATTAAGCTACTGCTTTTCTTAATCTCAGTGGAGATATTTACTGATAAACAGCTACCTACGCAGCATGTTCATGTCGTTCCTAAATGAGCTTTTATCTCTCTCCCCTCACCACAAATCAGATTCTTCTGAGGAGTTCCCAGTACATTATCCTTTCCCCTGTGTAATTACCTTAATAAGCTCCAGCTGTTTTTATTCTCAGAAGGTTTACTCCCTGATATACAGCTGCCTACCCCCTTCGTAAGTGCAGGTCCTAAATGAGCTTTTTTCTCTGTTCCCTCACCACAATCCAGATTCTTTTGGGGAGTTACCAGTACAGTAACCATACCAGGAAGTCCTTAATTTATTAAGCTACTGCTTTTCTTAATCTCAGTGGAGATATTTACTGATAAACAGCTGCCTGCGCAATATGTTCATGTCGTTCCTAAATGAGCTTTTATCTCTCTCCCCTCACCACAAATCAGATTCTTCTGAGGAGTTCCCAGTACATTATCCTTTCCCCTGTGTAATTACCTTAACATGCTCCAGCTGTTTTTATTCTCAGAAGGTTTACTCCCTGATATACAGCTGCCTACCCGCTTCGTAAATGCAGGTCTAAATGAGCTTTTTTCTCTATTCCCTCACCACAATCCAGATTCTTTTGGGGAGTTACCAGTACAATAACCATACCAGGAAGTACTTAATTTACTAAGCAACTGCTTTTCTTAATCTCAATGGAGATATTTACTGATAAACAGCTAACTATGCAGCATGTTCATATCTTTCCTAAATGAGCTTTTATCTCTCTCCCCTCACCACAAATCAGATTCTTCTGAGGAGTTCCCAGTACATTATCCTTTCCCCTGTATAATTACCTTAACAAGCTCCAGCTGTTTTTATTCTCAGAAGGTTTACTCCCTGACATACAGCTGCCTACCCCCTTCGTAAGTGCAGGTCCTAAATGGGCTTTTTTCTCTGTTCCCTCACCACAATCCAGATTCTTTTGGGGAGTTACCAGTACAGTAACCATACCAGGAAGTACTTAATTTATTAAGCTACTGCTTTTCTTAATCTCAGTGGAGATATTTACTGATAAACAGCTACCTACGCAGCATGTTCATGTCGTTCCTAAATGAGCTTTGATCTCTCTCCCCTCACCACAAATCAGATTCTTCTGAGGAGTTCCCAGTACATTATCCTTTCCCCTGTGTAATTAGTTAACAAGCTCCAGCTGTTTTTATTCTCAGAAGGTTTACTCCCTGATATACAGCTGCCTACCCCCTTCGTAAGTGCAGGTCCTAAATGAGCTTTTTTCTCTGTTCCCTCACCACAATCCAGATTCCTTTGGAGAGTTACCAGTACAGTGACCATACCAGGAAGTACTTAATTTATTAAGCTACTGCTTTTCTTAATCTCAGTGGAGATATTTACTGATAAACAGCTACCTACGCAGCATGTTCATGTCGTTTCTAAATGAGCTTTTATCTCTCTCCCCTCACCACAAATCAGATTCTTCTGAGGAATTCCCAGTACATTATCCTTTCCCATGTGTAATTACCTTAACAAGCTCCAGCTGTTTTTATTCTCAGAAGGTTTACTCCCTGACATACAGCTGTCTACCCCCTTCGTAAGTGCAGGTCCTAAATGGGCTTTTTTCTCTGTTCCCTCACCACAATCCAGATTCTTTTGGGGAGTTACCAGTAGAGTAACCATACCAGGAAGTACTTAATTTATTAAGCTACTGCTTTTCTTAATCTCAGTGGAGATATTTACTGATAAACAGCTACCTACGCAGCATGTTCATGTCGTTCTAAATGAGCTTTGATCTCTCTCCCCTCACCACAAATCAGATTCTTCTGAGGAGTTCCCAGTACATTATCCTTTCCCCTGTGTAATTACCTTAACAAGCTCCAGCTGTTTTTATTCTCAGAAGGTTTACTCCCTGATATACAGCTGCCTACCCCCTTCGTAAGTGCAGGTCCTAAATGAGCTTTTTTCTCTGTTCCCTCACCACAATCCAGATTCCTTTGGAGAGTTACCACTATAGTGACCATACCAGGAAGTACTTAATTTATTAAGCTACTGCTTTTCTTAATCTCATTGGAGATATTTACTGATAAACAGCTACCTACGCAGCATGTTCATGTCGTTCCTAAATGAGCTTTTATCTCTCTCCCCTCACCACAAATCAGTTCCTTCTGAGGAGTTCCCAGTACATTATCCTTTCCCCTGTGTAATTACCTTATCAAGCTCCACCTGTTTTTATTCTCAGAAGTTTTACTCCCTGATATACAGCTGCCTACCCCCTTTGTAAGTGCAGGTCCTAAATGAGCTTTTTTCTCTGTTCCCTCACCACAATCCAGATTCTTTTCGGGAGTTACCAGTACAGTAACCATACCAGGAAGTACTTAATTTATTAAGCTAATGCTTTTCTTAATCTCAGTGGAGATATTTACTGATAAACAGCTACCTACGCAGCATGTTCATGTCGTTCCTAAATGAGCTTTTATCTCTCTCCCCTCACCACAAATGAGATTCTTCTGAGGAGTTCCCAGTACATTATCCTTTCCCCTGTGTAATTACCTTAACAAGCTCCAGCTCTTTTTATTCTCAGAAGGTTTACTCCCTGATATACAGCTGCCTACCCCCTTCGTAAGTGCAGGTCCTAAATGACCTTTTTCTCTGTTCCCTCACCACAATCCAGATTCTTTTGGGGAGTTACCAGTACAGTAACCATACCAGGAAGTACTTAATTTACTAAGCTACTGCTTTTCTTAATCTCAGTGGAGATATTTACTGATAAACAGCTACCTACGCAGCATGTTCATGTCGTTCATAAATGAGCTTTTATCTCTCTCCCCTCACCACAAATCAGATTCTTCTGAAGAGTTCCCAGTACATTATCCTTTCCCCTGTGTAATTACCTTAACAAGCTCCAGCTGTTTTTATTCTCAGAAGATTTACTCCCTGATATACAGCTGCCTACCCCCTTCGTAAGTGCAGGTACTAAATGAGCTTTTTTCTCTGTTCCCTCACCACAATGCAGATTCTTTTGGGGAGTTACCAGTACAGTAACCATACCAGGAAGTACTTAATTTATTAAGCTACTGCTTTTCTTAATCTCAGTGGAGATATTTACTGATAAACAGCTACCTACGCAGCATGTTCATGTCGTTCCTAAATGAGCTTTTATCTCTCTCCCCTCACCACAAATCAGATTCTTCTGAGGAGTTCCCAGTACATTATCCTTTCCCCTGTGTAATTACCTTAACAAGCTCCAGCTGTTTTTATTCTCAGAAGGTTTACTCCCTGATATACAGCTGCCTACCCCCTTCGTAATTGCAGGTCCTAAATGAGCTTTTTTCTCTGTTCCCTCACCACAATCCAGATTCTTTTGGGGAGTTACCAGTACAGTAACCATACCAGGAAGTACTTAATTTATTAAGCTACTGCTTTTCTTAATCTCAGTGGAGATATTTACTGATAAACAGCTACCTACGCAGCATGTTCATGTCGTTCCTAAATGAGCTTTTATCTCTCTCCCCTCACCACAAATCAGATTCTTCTGAGGAGTTCCCAGTACATTATCCTTTCCCCTGTGTAATTACCTTAACAAGCTCCAGCTGTTTTTATTCTCAGAAGGTTTACTCCCTGATATACAGCTGCCTACCCCCTTCGTAAGTGCAGGTCCTAAATGAGCTTTTTTCTCTGTTCCCTCACCACAATCCAGATTCTTTTGGGGAGTTACCAGTACAGTAACCATACCAGGAAGTACTTAATTTATTAAGCTACTGCTTTTCTTAATCTCAGTGGAGATATTTACTGATAAACAGCTACCTACGCAGCATGTTCATGTCGTTCCTAAATGAGCTTTTATCTCTCTCCCCTCACCACAAATCAGATTCTTCTGAGGAGTTCCCAGTACATTATCCTTTCCCCTGTGTAATTACCTTAACAAGCTCCAGCTGTTTTTATTCTCAGAAGGTTTACTCCCTGATATACAGCTGCCTACCCCCTTCGTAAGTGCAGGTCCTAAATGGGCTTTTTTCTCGGTTCCCTCACCACAATCCAGATTCTTTTGGGGAGTTACCAGTACAGTAACCATACCAGGAAGTACTTAATTTATTAAGCTACTGCTTTTCTTAATCTCAGTGGAGATATTTACTGATAAACAGCTACCTACGCAGCATGTTCATGTCGTTCCTAAATGAGCTTTTATCTGTCTCCCCTCACCACAAATCAGATTCTTCTGAGGAGTTGCCAGTACATTATCCTTTCCCCTGTGTAATTACCTTAACAAGCTCCAGCTGTTTTTATTCTCAGACGGTTTACTCCCTGATATACAGCTGCCTACCCCCTTCGTAAGTTCAGGTCCTAAATGTGCTTTTTTCTCTGTTCCCTCATCACAATCTAGATTCTTTTGGGGAGTTACCAGTACAGTAACCATACCAGGAAGTACTTAATTTATTAAGCTACTGCTTTTCTTAATCTCAGTGGAGATATTTACTGATAAACAGCTACCTACGCAGCATGTTCATGTCGTTCCTAAATGAGCTTTTATCTCTCTCCCCTCACCACAAATCAGATTCTTCTGAGGAGTTCCCAGTACATTATCCTTTCCCCTGTGTAATTACCTTAATAAGCTCCAGCTGTTTTTATTCTCAGAAGGTTTACTCCCTGATATACAGCTGCCTAACCCCTTCGTAAGTGCAGGTCTAAATGAGCTTTTTTCTCTGTTCCCTCACCACAATCCAGATTCTTTTGGGGAGTTACCAGTACAGTAACCATACCAGGAAGTACTTAATTTATTAAGCTACTGCTTTTCTTAATCTCAGTGGAGATATTTACTGATAAACAGCTACCTACGCAGCATGTTCATGTCGTTTCTAAATGAGCTTTTATCTCTCTCCCCTCACCACAAATCAGATTCTCCTGAGGAGTTCCCAGTACATTATCCTTTCCCCTGTGTAATTACCTTAACAAGCTCCAGCTGTTTTTATTCTCAGAAGGTTTACTCCCTGATATACAGCTGCCTACCCCCTTCGTAAGTGCAGGTCTTAAATGGGCTTTTTTCTCTGTTCCCTCACCACAATCCAGATTCTTTTGGGGAGTTACCCGTACAGTAACCATACCTGGAAGTACTTAATTTATTAAGCTACTGCTTTTCTTAATCTCAGTGGAGATATTTACTGATAAACAGCTACCTACGCAGCATGTTCATGTCGTTCCTAAATGAGCTTTTATCTCTCTCCCCTCACCACAATGAGATTCTTCTGAGGACTTCCCAGTACATTATCCTTTCCCCTGTGTAATTACCTTAACATGCTCCAGCTGTTTTTATTCTCAGAAGGTTTACTCCCTGATATACAGCTGCCTACCCCCTTCGTAAGTGCAGGTCCTAAATGAGCTTTTTTCTCTGTTCCCTCACCACAATCCAGATTCTTTTGGGGAGTTACCAGTACAGTAACCATAGCAGGAAGTACTTAATTTATTAAGCTACTGCTTTTCTTAATCTCAGTGGAGATATTTACTGATAAACAGCTGCCTGCGCAGCATGTTCATGTCGTTCCTAAATGAGCTTTTATCTCTCTCCCCTCACCACAAATCAGATTCTTCTGAGGAGTTCCCAGTACATTATCCTTTCCCCTGTGTAATTACCTTAACATGCTCCAGCTGTTTTTATTCTCAGAAGGTTTACTCCCTGATATACAGCTGCCTACCACCTTCGTAAGTGCAGGTCTAAATGAGCTTTTTTCTCTGTTCCCTCACCACAATCCAGATTCTTTTGGGGAGTTACCAGTACAATAACCATACCAGGAAGTACTTAATTTACTAAGCAACTGCTTTTCTTAATCTCAATGGAGATATTTACTGATAAACAGCTACCTACGCAGCATGTTCATATCTTTCCTAAATGAGCTTTTATCTCTCTCCCCTCACCACAAATCAGATTCTTCTGAGGAGTTCCCAGTACATTATCCTTTCCCCTGTGTAATTACCTTAACAAGCTCCAGCTGGTTTTATTCTCAGAAGGTTTACTCCCTGATATACTGCTGCCTACCCCCTGCGTAAGTGCAGGTCCTAAATGAGCTTTTTTCTCTGTTCCCTCACCACAATCCAGATTCTTTTGGGGAGTTACCAGTACAATAACCATACCAGGAAGTACTTAATTTATTAAGCTACTGCTTTTCTTAATCTCAGTGGAGATATTTACTGATAAACAGCTACCTACGCAGCATGTTCATGTCGTACCTAAATGAGCTTTTATCTCTCTCCCCTCACCACAAATCAGATTCTTCTGAGGAGTTCCCAGTACATTATCCTTTCCCCTGTGTAATTTCCTTAAGAAGCTCCAGCTGTTTTTATTCTCAGAAGGTTTACTCCCTGATATACAGCTGCCTACCCCTTTCGTAAGTGCAGGTCCTAAATGAGCTTTTTGCTCTGTTCCCTCACCACAATCCAGATTCTTTTGGGGAGTTACCAGTACAGTAACCATACTAGGAAGTACTTAATTTATTAAGCTACTGCTTTTCTTAATCTCAGTGGAGATATTTACTGATAAACAGCTACCTACGCAGCATGTTCATGTCGTTCCTAAATGAGCTTTTATCTCTCTCCCCTCACCACAAATCAGATTCTTCTGAGGAGTTCCCAGTACATTATCCTTTCCCCTGTGTAATTACCTTAACAAGCTCCAGCTGTTTTTATTCTCAGAAGGTTTACTCCCTGATATACAGCTGCCTAACCCCTTCGTAAGTGCAGGTCTAAATGAGCTTTTTTCTCTGTTCCCTCACCACAATCCAGATTCTTTTGGGGAGTTACCAGTACAGTAACCAGACCAGGAAGTACTTAATTTATTAAGCTACTGCTTTTCATAATCTCAGTGGAGATATTTACTGATAAACAGCTACCTACGCAGCATGTTCATGTCGTTTCTAAATGAGCTTTAATCTCTCTCCCCTCACCACAAATCAGATTCTCCTGAGGAGTTCCCAGTACATTATCCTTTCCCCTGTGTAATTACATTAACAAGCTCCAGCTGTTTTTATTCTCAGAAGGTTTACTCCCTGATATACAGCTGCCTTCCCCCTTCGTAAGTGCAGGTCTTAAATGGGCTTTTTTCTCTGTTCCCTCACCACAATCCAGATTCTTTTGGGGAGTTACCAGTACAGTAACCATACCAGGAAGTACTTAATTTATTAAGCTACTGCTTTTCTTAATCTCAGTGGAGATATTTACTGATAAACAGCTACCTACGCAGCATGTTCATGTCGTTCCTAAATGAGCTTTTATCTCTCTCCCCTCACCACAATGAGATTCTTCTGAGACCTTCCCAGTACATTATCCTTTCCCCTGTGTAATTACCTTAACAAGCTCCAGCTGTTTTTATTCTCAGAAGGTTTACTCCCTGATATACAGCTGCCTACCCCCTTCGTAAGTGCAGGTCCTAAATGAGCTTTTTTCTCTGTTCCCTCACCACAATCCAGATTCTTTTGGGGAGTTACCAGTACAGTAACCATACCAGGAAGTACTTAATTTATTAAGCTACTGCTTTTCTTAATCTCAGTGGAGATATTTACTGATAAACAGCTGCCTGCGCAGCATGCTCATGTCGTTCCTAAATGAGCTTTTATCTCTCTCCCCTCACCACAAATCAGATTCTTCTGAGGAGTTCCCAGTACATTATCCTTTCCCCTGTGTAATTACCTTAACAAGCTCCAGCTGTTTTTATTCTCAGAAGGTTTACTCCCTGATATACAGCTGCCTACCCCCTTCGTAAGTGCAGGTCTAAATGAGCTTTTTTCTCTGTTCCCTCACCACAATCCAGATTCCTTTGGAGAGTTACCAGTACAGTGACCATACCAGGAAGTACTTAATTTATTAAGCTACTGCTTTTCTTAATCTCAGTGGAGATATTTACTGATAAACAGCTACCTATGCAGCATGTTCATGTCGTTCCTAAATGAGCTTTTATCTCTCTCCCCTCAACCACAAATCAGATTCTTCTGAGGAGTTCCCAGTACATTATCCTTTCCCCTGTGTAATTACCTTAACAAGCTCCAGCTGTTTTTATTCTCAGAAGGTTTACTCCCTGATATACAGCTGCCTACCCCCTTCGTAAGTTCAGGTCCTAAATGTGCTTTTTTCTCTGTTCCCTCACCACAATCCAGATTCTTTTGGGGAGTTACCAGTACAGTAACAATACCAGGAAGTACTTAATTTATTAAGCTACTGCTTTTCTTAATCTCAGTGGAGATATTTACTGATAAACAGCTGCCTATGCAGCATTTTCATGTCTTTCGTAAATGAGCTTTTATCTCTCTCCCCTCACCACAAATCAGATTCTTCTGAGGAGTTCCCAGTACATTATCCTTTCCCCTGTGTAATTACCTTAACAAGCTCCAGCTGTTTTTATTCTCAGAAGGTTTACTCCCTGATATACAGGTGCCTACCCCCTTCGTAAGTGCAGGTCCTAAATGAGCTTTTTTCTCTGTTCCCTCACCACAATCCAGATTATTTTGGGGAGTTACCAGTACAGTAACCATACCAAGAAGTACTTAATTTATTAAGCTACTGCTTTTCTTAATCTCAGTGGAGATATTTACTGATAAACAGCTACCTACGCAGCATGTTCATGTCGTTCCTAAATGAGCTTTTATCTCTCTCCCCTCACCACAAATCAGTTTCTTCTGAGGAGTTCCCAGTACATTATCCTTTCCCCTGTGTAATTACCTTATCAAGCTCCACCTGTTTTTATTCTCAGAAGTTTTACTCCCTGATATACAGCTGCCTACCCCCTTTGTAAGTGCAGGTCCTAAATGAGCATTTTTCTCTGTTCCCTCACCACAATCCAGATTCTTTGGGGAGTTGCCAGTACAGTAACCATACCAGGAAGTACTTAATTTATTAAGCTACTGCTTTTCTTAATCTCAGTGGAGATATTTACTGATAAACAGCTACCTACGCAGCATGTTCATGTCGTTCCTAAATGAGCTTTTATCTCTCTCCCCTCACCACAAATGAGAATCTTCTGAGGAGTTCCCAGTACATTATCCTTTCCCCTGTGTAATTACCTTAACAAGCTCCAGCTGTTTTTATTCTCAGAAGGTTTACTCCCTGATATACAGCTGCCTACCCCCTTCGTAAGTGCAGGTCCTAAATGAGCTTTTTCTCTGTTCCCTCACCACAATCCAGATTCTTTTGGGGAGTTACCAGTACAGTAACCATACCAGGAAGTACTTAATTTACTAAGCTACTGCTTTTCTTAATCTCAGTGGAGATATTTACTGATAAACAGCTACCTACGCAGCATGTTCATGTCGTTCATAAATGAGCTTTTATCTCTCTCCACTCACCACAAATCAGATTCTTCTGAAGAGTTCCCAGTACATTATCCTTTCCCCTGTGTAATTACCTTAACAAGCTCCAGCTGTTTTTATTCTCAGTAGGTTTACTCCCTGATATACAGCTGCCTACCCCCTTCGGAAGTGCAGGTCCTAAATGAGCTTTTTTCCCTGTTCCCTCACCACAATGCAGATTCTTTTGGGGAGTTACCAGTACAGTAACCATACCAGGAAGTACTTAATTTATTAAGCTAATGCTTTTCTTAATCTCATTGGAGATATTTACTGATAAACAGCTACCTACGCAACATGTTCATGTCGTTCCTAAATGAGCTTTTATCTCTCTCCCCTCACCACAAATCAGATTCTTCTGAGGAGTTCCCAGTACATTATCCTTTCCCCTGTGTAATTACCTTAACAAGCTCCAGCTGTTTTTATTCTCAGAAGGTTTACTCCCTGATATACAGCTGCCTACCCCCTTCGTAATTGCAGGTCCTAAATGAGCTTTTTTCTCTGTTCCCTCACCACAATCCAGATTCTTTTGGGGAGTTACCAGTACAGTAACCATACCAGGAAGTACTTAATTTATTAAGCTACTGCTTTCTTAATCTCAGTGGAGATATTTACTGATAAACAGCTACCTACGCAGCATGTTCATGTCGTTCCTAAATGAGCTTTTATCTCTCTCCCCTCACCACAAATCAGTTTCTTCTGAGGAGTTCCCAGTACATTATCCTTTCCCCTGTGTAATTACCTTATCAAGCTCCACCTGTTTTTATTCTCCGAAGTTTTACTCCCTGATATACAGCTGCCTATCCCCTTTGTAAGTGCAGGTCCTAAATGAGCTTTTTTCTCTGTTCCCTCACCACAATCCAGATTCTTTTGGGGAGTTGCCAGTACAGTAACCATACCAGGAAGTACTTAATTTATTAAGCTACTGCTTTTCTTAATCTCAGTGGAGATATTTACTGATAAACAGCTACCTACGCAGCATGTTCATGTCGTTCCTAAATGAGCTTTTATCTCTCTCCCCTCACCACAAATCAGATTCTTCTGAGGAGTTCCCAATACATTATCCTTTCCCCTGTGTAATTACCTTAACAAGCTCCAGCTGTTTTTATTCTCAGAAGGTTTACTCCCTGATATACAGCTGCCTACCCCCTTCGTAAGTGCAGGTCCTAAATGAGCTTTTTCTCTGTTCCCTCACCACAATCCAGATTCTTTTGGGGAGTTACCAGTACAGTAACCATACCAGGAAGTACTTAATTTACTAAGCTACTGCTTTTCTTAAACTCAGTGGAGATATTTACTGATACACAGCTACCTACGCAGCATGTTCATGTCGTTCATAAATGAGCTTTTATCTCTCTCCCCTCACCACAAATCAGATTCTTCTGAAGAGTTCCCAGTACATTATCCTTTCCCCTGTGTAATTACCTTAACAAGCTCCAGCTGTTTTTATTCTCAGAAGGTTTACTCCCTGATATACAGCTGCCTACCCCCTTCGTAAGTGCAGGTCTTAAATGGGCTTTTTTCTCTGTTCCCTCACCACAATCCAGATTCTTTTGGGGAGTTACCAGTACAGTAACCATACCAGGAAGTACTTAATTTATTAAGCTACTGCTTTTCTTAATCTCAGTGGAGATATTTACTGATAAACAGCTACCTACACAGCATGTTCATGTCGTTCATAAATGAGATTTTATCTCTCTCCCCTCACCACAAATCAGATTCTTCTGAAGAGTTCCCAGTACATTATCCTTTCCCCTGTGTAATTACCTTAACAAGCTCCAGCTGTTTTTATTCTCAGAAGGTTTACTCCCTGATATACAGCTGCCTACCCCCTTCGTAAGTGCAGGTCCTAAATGAGCTTTTTTCTCTGTTCCCTCACCACAATCCAGATTCCTTTGGAGAGTTACCAGTACAGTGACCATACCAGGAAGTACTTAATTTATTAAGCTACTGCTTTTCTTAATCTCAGTGGAGATATTTACTGATAAACAGCTACCTATGCAGCATGTTCATGTCGTTCCTAAATGAGCTTTTATCTCTCTCCCCTCACCACAAATCAGATTCTTCTGAGGAGTTCCCAGTACATTATCCTTTCCCCTGTGTAATTACCTTAACAAGCTCCAGCTGTTTTTATTCTCAGAAGGTTTACTCCCTGATATACAGGTGCCTACCACCTTCGTAAGTGCAGGTCCTAAATGAGCTTTTTTCTCTGTTCCCTCACCACAATCCAGATTATTTTGGGGAGTTACCAGTACAGTAACCATACCAGGAAGTACTTAATTTATTAAGCTACTGCTTTTCTTAATCTCAGTGGAGATATTTACTGATAAACAGCTACCTACGCAACATGTTCATGTCGTTCCTAAATGAGCTTTTATCTCTCTCCCCTCACCACAAATCAGTTTCTTCTGAGGAGTTCCCAGTACATTATCCTTTCCCCTGTGTAATTACCTTATCAAGCTCCACCTGTTTTTATTCTCCGAAGTTTTACTCCCTGATATACAGCTGCCTACCCCCTTTGTAAGTGCAGGTCCTAAATGAGCTTTTTTCTCTGTTCCCTCACCACAATCCAGATTCTTTTGGGGAGTTGCCAGTACAGTAACCATACCAGGAAGTACTTAATTTATTAAGCTACTGCTTTTCTTAATCTCAGTGGAGATATTTACTGAAAAACAGCTACCTACGCAGCATGTTCATGTCGTTCCTAAATGAGCTTTTATCTCTCTCCCCTCACCACAAATGAGATTCTTCTGAGGAGTTCCCAGTACATTATCCTTTCCCCTGTGTAATTACCTTAACAAGCTCCAGCTGTTTTTATTCTCAGAAGGTTTACTCCCTGATATACAGCTGCCTACCCCCTTCGTAAGTGCAGGTCCTAAATGAGCTTTTTCTCTGTTCCCTCACCACAATCCAGATTCTTTTGGGGAGTTACCAGTACAGTAACCATACCAGGAAGTACTTAATTTACTAAGCTACTGCTTTTCTTAATCTCAGTGGAGATATTTACTGATAAACAGCTACCTACGCAGCATGTTCATGTCGTTCATAAATGAGCTTTTATCTCTCTCCCCTCACCACAAATCAGATTCTTCTGAAGAGTTCCCAGTACATTATCCTTTCCCCTGTGTAATTACCTTAACAAGCTCCAGCTGTTTTTATTCTCAGAAGGTTTACTCCCTGATATACAACTGCCTACCCTCTTCATATTGCAGGTCCTTAATGAGATTTTTTCTCTGTTCCTTCACCACAATCCAGATTATTTTGGGGAATTACCAGTAAAGTAACCATACCAGGAAGTATTTAATTTATTTTTATTTTTTTTTACCAGGAAGTACTTAATTTATTAAGCTAATGCTTTTCTTAATCTCAGTGGAGATATTTACTGATAAACAGCTACCTACGCAGCATGTTCATGTCCTTCCTAAATGAGCTTTTATCTCTCTCCCCTCACCACAAATCAGATTCTTCTGAGGAGTTCTCAGTACATTATCCTTTCCCCTGTGTAATTACCTTAACAAGCTCCAGCTGTTTTTAGTCTCAGAAGGTTTACTCCCTGATATACATCTGCCTACCTCCTTCGTAAGTGCAGGTCCTAAATGAGCTTTTTTCTCTGTTCCCTCACCACAATCCAGATTCTTTTGGGGAGTTACCAGTACAGTAACCATACCAGGAAGTACTTAATTTATTAAGCTACTGCTTTTCTTAATCTCAGTGGAGATATTTACTGATAAACAGCTACCTACGCAGCATGTTCATGTCGTTCCTAAATGAGCTTCTATCTCTCTCCCCTCACCACAAATCAGATTCTTCTGAGGAGTTCCCAGTACATTATCCTTTCACCTGTGTAATTACCTTAACAAGCTCCAGCTGTTTTTATTCTCAGAAGGTTTACTCCCTGATATACAGCTGCCTACCCCCTTCGTAAGTGCAGGTCCTAAATGAGCTTTTTTCTCTGTTCCCTCACCACAATCCAGATTCTTTTGGGGAGTTACCAGTACAGTAACCATACCAGGAAGTACTTAATTTATTAAGCTACTGCTTTTCTTAATCTCAGTGGAGATATTTACTGATAAACAGCTACCTACGCAGCATGTTCATGTCGTTCCTAAATGAGCTTTTATCTCTCTCCCCTCACCACAAATCAGATTCTTCTGAGGAGTTCCCGGTACATTATCCTTTCCCCTTGTGTAATTTCTTCAACAAGCTCCAGCTGTTTTTATTCTCAGAAGGTTTACTCCCTGATATACAGCTGCCTACCCCCTTCGTAAGTGCAGGTCCTAAATGAGCTTTTTTCTCTGTTCCCTCACCACAATCCAGATTCTTTTGGGGAGTCACCAGTACAGTATCCATACCAGGAAGTACTTAATTTATTAAGCTACTGCTTTTCTTAATCTCAGTGGAGATATTTACTGATAAACAGCTACATACGCAGCATGTTCATGTCGTTCCTAAGTGGCTTTTATCTCTCTCCCCTCACCACAAATCAGATTCTTCTGAGGATTTCCCAGTACATTATCCTTTCCCTTGTGTAATTACCTTAACAAGCTCCAGCCGTTTTTATTCTCAGAAGGTTTACTCCCTGATATATAGCTGCCTAACTAACCCCTTCGTAAGTGCAGGTCCTAAATGAGCTTTTTTCTCTGTTCCCTCACCACAATCCAGATTCTTTTGGGGAGTTACCAGTACAGTAACCATACCAGGAAGTACTTAATTTATTCAGTTACTGCTTTTCTTAATCTCAGTAGAGATATTTACTGATAAACAGCTACCTACGCAGCATGTTCATGTCGTTCCTAAATGAGCTTTTATCTCTCTCCCCTCACCACAAATCAGATTTTTCTGAGGAGTTCCCAGTACATTATCCTTTCCCCTGTGTAATTACCTTAACAAGCTCCAGCTGTTTTTATTCTCAGAAGGTTTACTCCCTGATATACAGCTGCCTACCCCCTTCGTAATTGCAGGTCCTAAATGAGCTTTTTTCTCTGTTCCCTCACCACAATCCAGATTCTTTTGGGGAGTTACCAGTACAGTAACCATACCAGGAAGTTCTTAATTTATTAAGCTACTGCTTTTCTTAATCTCAGTGGAGATATTTACTGATAAACAGCTACCTACGCAGCATGTTCATGTCGTTCCTAAATGAGTTTTTATCTCTCTCCCCTCACCACAAATCAGATTCTTCTGAGGAGTTCCCAGTACATTATCCTTTCCCCTGTGTAATTCCCTTAACAAGCTCCAGCTGTTTTTATTCTCAGAAGGTTTACTCCCTGATATACAGCTGCCTACCCGCTTCGTAAGTGCAGGTCCTAAATGAGCATTTTTCTCTCTTCCCTCACCACAATCCAGATTCTTTTGGGGAGTTACCAGTACAGTAACCATACCAGGAAGTACTTAATTTATTAGCTACTGCTTTTCTTAATCTCAGTGGAGATATTACTGATAAACAGCTACCTACGCAGCATGTTCATTCGTTCCTAAATGAGCTTTTATCTCTCTCCCCTCACCACAATCAGATTCTCTGAGGAGTTCCCAGTACATTATCCTTTCCCCTGTGTAATTACCTTAAGAAGCTCCAGCTGTTTTTATTCTCAGAAGGTTTACTCCCTGATATACAGCTGCCTACCCCCTTCGTAAGTGCAGGTCCTAAATGAGCTTTTTCTCTGTTCCCTCACCACAATCCAGATTCTTTTGGGGAGTTACCAGTACAGTAACCATACCAGGAAGTACTTAATTTACTAAGCTACTGCTTTTCTTAATCTCAGTGGAGATATTTACTGATAAACAGCTACCTACGCAGCATGTTCATGTCGTTCCTAAATGAGCTTTTATCTCTCTCCCCTCACCACAAATCAGATTCTTCTGAAGAGTTCCCAGTACATTATCCTTTCCCCTGTGTAATTACCTTAACAAGCTCCAGCTGTTTTTATTCTCAGAAGGTTTACTCCCTGATATACAGCTGCCTACCCCTTCGTAAGTGCAGGTCCTAAATGAGCTTTTTTCTCTGTTCCCTCACCACAATCAGATTCTTTTGGGGAGTTACCAGTACAGTAACCATACCAGGAAGTACTTAATTTATTAAGCTATGCTTTTCTTAATCTCAGTGGAGATATTTACTGATAAACAGCTACCTACCCACTATGTTCATGTCGTTCCTAAATGAGCTTTTATCTCTCTCCCCTCACCACAAATCAGATTCTTCTGAGGAGTTCTCAGTACATTATCCTTTCCCCTGTGTAATTACCTTAAGAAGCTCCAGCTGTTTTTATTCTCAGAGGTTTACTCCCTGATATACAGCTGCCTACCCCTTCGTAAGTGCAGGTCCTAAATGAGCTTTTTCTCTGTTCCCTCACCACAATCCAGATTCTTTTGGGGAGTTACCAGTACAGTAACCATACCAGGAAGTACTTAATTTACTAAGCTACTGCTTTTCTTAATCTCAGTGGAGATATTTACTGATAAACAGCTACCTACGCAGCATGTTCATGTCGTTCCTAAATGAGCTTTTATCTCTCTCCCCTCACCACAAATCAGATTCTTCTGAGAGTTCCCAGTACATTATCCTTTCCCCTGTGTAATTACCTTAACAAGCTCCAGCTGTTTTTATTCTCAGAAGGTTTACTCCCTGATAAACAGCTGCCTACCCCCTTCGTAAGTGCAGGTCCTAAATGAGCTTTTTTCTCTGTTCCCTCACCACAATCAGATTCTTTTGGGGAGTTACCAGTACAGTAACCATACCAGGAAGTACTTAATTTATTAAGCTATGCTTTTCTTAATCTCAGTGGAGATATTTACTGATAAACAGCTACCTACGCAGCATGTTCATGTCGTTCCTAAATGAGCTTTTATCTCTCTCCCCTCACCACAAATCAGATTCTTCTGAGGAGTTCCCAGTACATTATCCTTTCCCCTGTGTAATTACTTAACAAGCTCCAGCTGTTTTTATTCTCAGAAGGTTTACTCCCTGATATACAGCTGCCTACCCCCTTCGTAATTGCAGGTCCTAAATGAGCTTTTTTCTCTGTTCCCTCACCACAATCCAGATTCTTTTGGGGAGTATCAGTACAGTATCCATACCAGGAAGTACTTAATTTATTAAGCTACTGCTTTTCTTAATCTCAGTGGAGATATTTACTGATAAACAGCTACCTATGCAGCATGTTCATGTCGTTCCTAAATGAGCTTTTTCTCTTCCCTCACCACAATCCAGATTCTTTTGGGGAGTTACCAGTACAGTATCCTTTACCAGGAAGTACTTAATTAAGCTAGCTGCTTTTCTTAATCTCAGATAGGTTTACTGATAAACAGCTACCTACGCAGCATGTTCAGTCGTTCCTAAATGAGCTTTTATCTCTCTCCCCTCACCACAAATCAGATTCTTCTGAGGAGTTCCCAGTACATTATCCTTTCCTTACTTAATTTATTAAGCTCCAGCTGTTTTTATTCTCAGAGATATTTACTCCCTGATATACAGCTACTTAAGTGTTCAGTAGTTTCCTAAATGAGCTTTTTCTCTGTTCCCTCACCACAATCCAGATTCTTTTGGGGAGTTACCAGTACAACCATACCAGGAAGTACTTAATTTATTAAGCTACTGCTTTTCTTAATCTCATGGAGAAGTTTACTGATAAACAGCTACCTACGCAGCATGTTCATGTCGTTCCTAAATGAGCTTTTATCTCTGTTCCCTCACCACAAATCAGATTCTTTTGAGGAGTTCCCAGTACATTATCCTTTCCCCTGTGTAATTACCTTAAACAAGCTCCAGCTGTTTTTATTCTCAGAAGGTTTACTCCCTGATATACAGCTGCCTACCCAGCTTCGTAAGTGCAGGTCCTAAATGAGCTTTTTTCTCTGTTCCCTCACCACAATCCAGATTCTTTGGGGAGTTACCAGTACAGTAACCATACCAGGAAGTACTTAATTTATTAAGCTACTGTTTTATCTCAGTGGAGATATTTACTGATAAACAGCTACCTACGCAGCATGTTCATGTCGTTCCTAAATGAGCTTTTATCTCTCTCCCCTCACCACAAATCAGATTCTTCTGAGGAGTTCCCAGTACATTATCCTTTCCCCTGTGTAATTACCTTAACAAGCTCCAGCTGTTTTTATTCTCAGAAGGTTTACTCCCTGATACAACAGCTACCTACGCAGCTGTTCATGTCAGGTCCTAAATGAGCTTTTTCTCTGTTCCCTCACCACAATCCAGATTCTTTCTGGGAGTTACCAGTACAGTAACCATACCAGGAAGTACTTAATTTATTAAGCTACTGCTTTTCTTAATCTCAGTGGAGATATTTACTGATAAACAGCTACCTACGCAGCATGTTCATGTCGTTCCTAAATGAGCTTTTATCTCTCTCCCTCACCACAAATCAGATTCTTCTGAGGAGTTCCCAGTACATTACCATGCCTACTGTAATTTACCTTAAGCTCCAGCTGTTTTTATTCTCAGAAGGTTTACTCCCTGATATACAGCTGCCTACCCCCTTCGTAAGTGCAGGTCCTAAATGAGCTTTTTCTCTGTTCCCTCACCACAATCCAGATTCTTTTGGGGAGTTACCAGTACAGTAACCATACCAGGAAGTACTTAATTTATTAAGCTACTGCTTTTCTTAATCTCAGTGGAGATATTTACTGATAAACAGCTACCTACGCAGCATGTTCATGTCGTTCCTAAATGAGCTTTTATCTCTCTCCCCTCACCACAAATCAGATTCTTCTGAGGAGTTCCCAGTACATTATCCTTTCCCCTGTGTAATTACCTTAAACAAGCTCCAGCTGTTTTTATTCTCAGTAGTTTTACTCCCTGATATACAGCTGCCTACCCCCTTCGTGTGCAGGTCCTAAATGAGCTTTTTTCTCTGTTCCCTCACCACAATCCAGATTCTTTTGGGGAGTTACCAGTACAGTAACCATACCAGGAAGTACTTAATTTATTAAGCTACTGTTTTTAATCTCAGATATTTACTGATAAACAGCTACCTACGCAGCATGTCATGTCGTTCCTAAATGAGCTTTTATCTCTCTCCCTCACCACAAATCAGATTCTTTTGAGGAGTTCCCAGTACATTATCCTTTCCCTGTGTAATTACCTTAACAAGCTCCAGCTTTTTTATTCTCAGAAGTTTACTCCCTGATATACAGCTGCCTACCCCCTTCATGTCAGGTCCTAAATGAGCATTTTTCTCTGTTCCCTCACCACAATCCAGATTCTTTTGGGG
Source organism: Perognathus longimembris pacificus (assembly GCF_023159225.1). Classification (NCBI taxonomy): domain Eukaryota; kingdom Metazoa; phylum Chordata; class Mammalia; order Rodentia; family Heteromyidae; genus Perognathus; species Perognathus longimembris. The sequence goes on from NW_025961073.1 coordinate 25,423, forward strand.
AGTTACCAGTACAGTAACCATACCAGGAAGTACTTAATTTATTAAGCTACTGCTTTTCTTAATCTCAGTGGAGATATTTACTGATAAACAGCTACCTACGCAGCATGTTCATGTCGTTCCTAAATGAGCTTTTATCTCTCTCCCCTCACCACAAATCAGATTCTTCTGAGGAGTTCCCAGTACATTATCCTTTCCCCTGTGTAATTACCTTAACAAGCTCCAGCTGTTTTTATTCTCAGAAGGTTTACTCCCTGATATACAGCTGCCTACCCCCTTCGTAAGTGCAGGTCCTAAATGAGCTTTTTTCTCTGTTCCCTCACCACAATCCAGATTCTTTTGGGGAGTTACCAGTACAGTAACCATACCAGGAAGTACTTAATTTATTAAGCTACTGCTTTTCTTAATCTCAGTGGAGATATTTACTGATAAACAGCTACCTACGCAGCATGTTCATGTCGTTCCTAAATGAGCTTTTATCTCTCTCCCCTCACCACAAATCAGATTCTTCTGAGGAGTTCCCAGTACATTATCCTTTCCCTGTGTAATTACCTTAACAAGCTCCAGCTGTTTTTATTCTCAGAAGGTTTACTCCCTGATATACAGCTGCCTACCCCCTTCGTAAGTGCAGGTCCTAAATGAGCTTTTTTCTCTGTTCCCTCACCACAATCCAGATTCTTTTGGGGAGTTACCAGTACAGTAACCATACCAGGAAGTACTTAATTTATTAAGCTACTGCTTTTCTTAATCTCAGTGGAGATATTTACTGATAAACAGCTACCTACGCAGCATGTTCATGTCGTTCCTAAATGAGCTTTTATCTCTCTCCCCTCACCACAAATCAGATTCTTCTGAGGAGTTCCCAGTACATTATCCTTTCCCCTGTGTAATTACCTTAAGAAGCTCCAGCTGTTTTTATTCTCAGAAGGTTTACTCCCTGATATACAGCTGCCTACCCCCTTCGTAAGTGCAGGTCCTAAATGAGCTTTTTCTCTGTTCCTTCACCACAATCCAGATTTTTTGGGGAGTTACCAGTACAGTATACCATACCAGGAAGTACTTAATTTATTAAGCTACTGCTTTTCTTAATCTCAGTGGAGATATTTACTGATAAACAGCTACCTACGCAGCATGTTCATGTCGTTCCTAAATGAGCTTTTATCTCTCTCCCCTCACCACAAATCAGATTCTTCTGAGGAGTTCCCAGTACATTATCCTTTCCCCTGTGTAATTACCTTAACAAGCTCCAGCTGTTTTTATTCTCAGAAGGTTTACTCCCTGATATACAGCTGCCTACCCCTTCGTAAGTGCAGGTCCTAAATGAGCTTTTTTCTCTGTTCCCTCACCACAATCCAGATTCTTTTGGGAGTTACCAGTACAGTAACCATACCAGGAAGTACTTAATTTATTAAGCTACTGCTTTTCTTAATCTCAGTGGAGATATTTACTGATAAACAGCTACCTACGCAGCATGTTCATGTCGTTCCTAAATGAGCTTTTATCTCTCTCCCCTCACCACAAATCAGATTCTTCTGAGGAGTTCCCAGTACATTATCCTTTCCCCTGTGTAATTACCTTAACAAGCTCCAGCTGTTTTTATTCTCAGAAGGTTTACTCCCTGATATACAGCTGCCTACCCCCTTCGTAAGTGCAGGTCCTAAATGAGCTTTTTTCTCTGTTCCCTCACCACAATCCAGATTCTTTTGGGGAGTTACCAGTACAGTAACCATACCAGGAAGTACTTAATTTATTAAGCTACTGCTTTTCTTAATCTCAGTGGAGATATTTACTGATAAACAGCTACCTACGCAGCATGTTCATGTCGTTCCTAAATGAGCTTTTATCTCTCTCCCCTCACCACAAATCAGATTCTTCTGAGGAGTTCCCAGTACATTATCCTTTCCCCTGTGTAATTACCTTAACAAGCTCCAGCTGTTTTTATTCTCAGAAGGTTTACTCCCTGATATACAGCTGCCTACCCCCTTCGTAAGTGCAGGTCCTAAATGAGCTTTTTTCTCTGTTCCCTCACCACAATCCAGATTCTTTTGGGGAGTTACCAGTACAGTAACCATACCAGGAAGTACTTAATTTATTAAGCTACTGCTTTTCTTAATCTCAGTGGAGATATTTACTGATAAACAGCTACTACGCAGCATGTTCATGTCGTTCCTAAATGAGCTTTTATCTCTCTCCCCTCACCACAAATCAGATTCTTCTGAGGAGTTCCCAGTACATTATCCTTTCCCCTGTGTAATTACCTTAACAAGCTCCAGCTGTTTTTATTCTCAGAAGGTTTACTCCCTGATATACAGCTGCCTACTAACCCCTTCGTAAGTGCAGGTCCTAAATGAGCTTTTTTCTCTGTTCCCTCACCACAATCCAGATTCTTTTGGGGAGTTACCAGTACAGTAACCATACCAGGAAGTACTTAATTTATTAAGCTACTGCTTTTCTTAATCTCAGTGGAGATATTTACTGATAAACAGCTACCTACGCAGCATGTTCATGTCGTTCCTAAATGAGCTTTTATCTCTCTCCCCTCACCACAAATCAGATTCTTCTGAGGAGTTCCCAGTACATTATCCTTTCCCCTGTGTAATTACTTAACAAGCTCCAGCTGTTTTTATTCTCAGAAGGTTTACTCCCTGATATACAGCTGCCTACCCCCTTCGTAATTGCAGGTCCTAAATGAGCTTTTTTCTCTGTTCCCTCACCACAATCCAGATTCTTTTGGGGAGTTACCAGTACAGTAACCATACCAGGAAGTTCTTAATTTATTAAGCTACTGCTTTTCTTAATCTCAGTGGAGATATTTACTGATAAACAGCTACCTACGCACATGTTCATGTCGTTCCTAAATGAGTTTTTATCTCTCTCCCCTCACCACAAATCAGATTCTTCTGAGGAGTTCCCAGTACATTATCCTTTCCCCTGTGTAATTCCCTTAACAAGCTCCAGCTGTTTTTATTCTCAGAAGGTTTACTCCCTGATATACAGCTGCCTACCCGCTTCATAAGTGCAGGTCCTAAATGAGCATTTTTCTCTCTTCCCTCACCACAATCCAGATTCTTTTGGGGAGTTACCAGTACAGTAACCATACCAGGAAGTACTTAATTTATTATGCTACTGCTTTTCTTAATCTAAGTGGAGATATTACTGATAAACAGCTACCTACGCAGCATGTTCGTGTCGTTCCTAAATGAGCTTTTATCTCTCTCCCCTCACCACAAATCAGATTCCTCTGAGGAGTTCCCAGTACATTATCCTTTCCCCTGTGTAATTACCTTAAGAAGCTCCAGCTGTTTTTATTCTCAGAAGGTTTACTCCCTGATATACAGCTGCCTACCCCCTTCGTAAGTGCAGGTCCTAAATGAGCTTTTTCTCTGTTCCCTCACCACAATCCAGATTCTTTTGGGGAGTTACCAGTACAGTAACCATACCAGGAAGTACTTAATTTACTAAGCTACTGCTTTTCTTAATCTCAGTGGAGATATTTACTGATAAACAGCTACCTACGCAGCATGTTCATGTCGTTCATAAATGAGCTTTTATCTCTCTCCCCTCACCACAAATCAGATTCTTCTGAAGAGTTCCCAGTACATTATCCTTTCCCCTGTGTAATTACCTTAACAAGCTCCAGCTGTTTTTATTCTCAGAAGGTTTACTCCCTGATATACAGCTGCCTACCCCCTTCGTAAGTGCAGGTCCTAAATGAGCTTTTTTCTCTGTTCCCTCACCACAATGCAGATTCTTTTGGGGAGTTACCAGTACAGTAACCATACCAGGAAGTACTTAATTTATTAAGCTAATGCTTTTCTTAATCTCAGTGGAGATATTTACTGATAAACAGCTACCTACGCAGCATGTTCATGTCGTTCCTAAATGAGCTTTTATCTCTCTCCCCTCACCACAAATCAGATTCTTCTGAGGAGTTCTCAGTACATTATCCTTTCCCCTGTGTAATTACCTTAAGAAGCTCCAGCTGTTTTTATTCTCAGAAGGTTTACTCCCTGATATACAGCTGCCTACCCCCTTCGTAAGTGCAGGTCCTAAATGAGCTTTTTCTCTGTTCCCTCACCACAATCCAGATTCTTTTGGGGAGTTACCAGTACAGTAACCATACCAGGAAGTACTTAATTTACTAAGCTACTGCTTTTCTTAATCTCAGTGGAGATATTTACTGATAAACAGCTACCTACGCAGCATGTTCATGTCGTTCATAAATGAGCTTTTATCTCTCTCCCCTCACCACAAATCAGATTCTTCTGAAGAGTTCCCAGTACATTATCCTTTCCCCTGTGTAATTACCTTAACAAGCTCCAGCTGTTTTTATTCTCAGAAGGTTTACTCCCTGATATACAGCTGCCTACCCCCTTCGTAAGTGCAGGTCCTAAATGAGCTTTTTTCTCTGTTCCCTCACCACAATCCAGATTCTTTTGGGGAGTTACCAGTACAGTAACCATACCAGGAAGTACTTAATTTATTAAGCTAATGCTTTTCTTAATCTCAGTGGAGATATTTACTGATAAACAGCTACCTACGCAGCATGTTCATGTCGTTCCTAAATGAGCTTTTATCTCTCTCCCCTCACCACAAATCAGATTCTTCTGAGGAGTTCCCAGTACATTATCCTTTCCCCTGTGTAATTACCTTAACAAGCTCCAGCTGTTTTTATTCTCAGAAGGTTTACTCCCTGATATACAGCTGCCTACCCCCTTCGTAATTGCAGGTCCTAAATGAGCTTTTTTCTCTGTTCCCTCACCACAATCCAGATTCTTTTGGGGAGTTACCAGTACAGTAACCATACCAGGAAGTACTTAATTTTTAAGCTACTGCTTTTCTTAATCTCAGTGGAGATATTTACTGATAAACAGCTACCTACGCAGCATGTTCATGTCGTTCCTAAATGAGCTTTTATCTCTCTCCCCTCACCACAAATCAGATTCTTCTGAGGAGTTCCCAGTACATTATCCTTTCCCCTGTGTAATTACCTTAACAAGCTCCAGCTGTTTTTATTCTCAGAAGGTTTACTCCCTGATATACAGCTGCCTACCCCCTTCGTAAGTTCAGGTCCTAAATGTGCTTTTTTCTCTGTTCCCTCACCACAATCCAGATTCTTTTGGGGAGTTAAAAGTACAGTAACCATTCCAGGAAGTACTTAATTTATTAAGCTACTGCTTTTCTTAATCTCAGTGGAGATATTTACTGATAAACAGCTACTTAGGCAGCATGTTCATGTCGTTTCTAAAGGACTTTTATCTCTCTCCCCTCACCACAAATCAGATTCTTCTGAGGAGTTCCCAGTACATTATCCTTTCCCCTGTGTAATTACCTTAACAAGCTCCAGCTGTTTTTATTCTCAGAAGGTTTACTCCCTGATATACAGCTGCCTACCCCCTTCGTAAGTGCAGGTCCTAAATGGGCTTTTTTCTCTGTTCCCTCACCACAATCCAGATTCTTTTGGGGAGTTACAAGTACAGTAACCATACCAGGAAGTACTTAATTTATTAAGCTACTGCTTTTCTTAATCTCAGTGGAGATATTTACTGATAAACAGCTACCTACGCAGCATGTTCATGTCGTTCCTAAATGAGCTTTTATCTCTCTCCCCTCACCACAAATGAGATTCTTCTGAGGAGTTCCCAGTACATTATCCTTTCCCCTGTGTAATTACCTTAACAAGCTCCAGCTGGTTTTATTCTCAGAAGGTTTACTCCCTGATATACAGCTGCCTACCCACTTCGTAAGTGCAGGTCCTAAATGAGCTTTTTCTCTGTTCCCTCACCACAATCCAGATTCTTTTGGGGAGTTACCAGTACAGTAACCATACCAGGAAGTACTTAATTTATTAAGCTACTGCTTTTCTTAATCTCAGTGTAGATATTTACTGATAAACAGCTACCTACGCAGCATGTTCATGTCCTTCCTAAATGAGCTTTTATCTCTCTCCCCTCACCACAAATCAGATTCTTCTGAGGAGTTCTCAGTACATTATCCTTTCCCCTGTGTAATTACCTTAACAAGCTCCAGCTGTTTTTATTCTCAGAAGGTTTACTCCCTGATATACAGCTGCCTACCTCCTTCGTAAGTGCAGGTCCTAAATGAGCTTTTTTCTCTGTTCCCTCACCACAATCCAGATTCTTTTGGGGAGTTACCAGTACAGTAACCATACCAGGAAGTACTTAATTTATTAAGCTACTGCTTTTCTTAATCTCAGTGGAGATATTTACTGATAAACAGCTACCTACGCAGCATGTTCATGTCGTTCCTAAATGAGCTTTTATCTCTCTCCCCTCACCACAAATCAGATTCTTCTGAGGAGTTCCCAGTACATTATCCTTTCCCCTGTGTAATTACCTTAACAAGCTCCAGCTGTTTTTATTCTCAGAAGGTTTACTCCCTGATATACAGCTGCCTACCCCCTTCGTAAGTGCAGGTCCTAAATGAGCTTTTTTCTCTGTTCCCTCACCACAATCCAGATTCTTTTGGGGAGTTACCAGTACAGTAACCATACCAGGAAGTACTTAATTTATTAAGCTACTGCTTTTCTTAATCTCAGTGGAGATATTTACTGATAAACAGCTACCTACGCAGCATGTTCATGTCGTTCCTAAATGAGCTTTTATCTCTCTCCCCTCACCACAAATCAGATTCTTCTGAGGAGTTCCCAGTACATTATCCTTTCCCCTTGTGTAATTACTTTAACAAGCTCCAGCTGTTTTTATTCTCAGAAGGTTTACTCCCTGATATACAGCTGCCTACCCCCTTCGTAAGTGCAGGTCCTAAATAAGCTTTTTTCTCTGTTCCCTCACCACAATCCAGATTCTTTTGGGGAGTCACCAGTACAGTATCCATACCAGGAAGAACTTAATTTATTAAGCTACTGCTTTTCTTAATCTCAGTGAAGATATTTACTGATAAACAGCTACCTACGCAGCATGTTCATGTCGTTCCTAAATGAGCATTTTTCTGTGTTCCCTCACCACAATCCAGATTCTTTTGGGGAGTTACCACTACAGTAAAAATACCAGGAAGTACTTAATTTATTAAGCTACTGCTTTTCTTAATCTCAGTGGAGATATTTACTGATAAACAGCTACCTACGCAGCATGTTCACGTCGTTCCTAAATGAGCTTTTATCTCTCTCCCCTCACCACAAATCAGATTCTTCTGAGGAGTTCCCAGTACATTATCCTTTCCCTTGTGTAATTACCTTAACACGCTCCAGCTGTTTTTATTCTCAGAAGTTTACTCCCTGATATACAGCTGCCTACCCCCTTCGTAAGTGCAGGTCCTAAATGAGCTTTTTTCTCTGTTCCCTCACCACAATCCAGATTCTTTTGGGGAGTTACCAGTACAGGAATCCATACCAGGAAGTACTTAATTTATTAAGCTACTGCTTTTCTTAATCTCAATGGAGATATTTACTGATAAACAGCTACCTACGCAGCATGTTCATGTCGTTCCTAAATGAGCTTTTATCTCTCTCCCCTCACCACAAATCAGATTCTTCTGAGGAGTTCCCAGTACATTATCCTTTCCCCTGTGTAATTACCTTAACAAGCTCCAGCTGTTTTTATTCTCAGAAGGTTTACTCCCTGATATACAGCTGCCTACCCCCTTCGTAAGTGCAGGTCCTAAATGAGCTTTTTTCTCTGTTCCCTCACCACAATCCAGATTCTATTGGGGAGTTACCAGTACAGTAACCATACCAGGAAGTACTTAATTTATTAAGCTACTGCTTTTCTTAATCTCAGTGGAGATATTTACTGATAAACAGCTACCTACGCAGCATGTTCATGTCGTTCCTAAATGAGCTTTTATCTCTCTCCCCTCACCACAAATCAGATTCTTCTGAGGAGTTCCCAGTACATTATCCTTTCCCCTGTGTAATTACCTTAACAAGCTCCAGCTGTTTTTATTCTCAGAAGGTTTACTCCCTGATATACAACTGCCTACCCCCTTCGTAAGTGCAGGTCCCAAATGAGCGTTTTTCTCTGTTCCCTCACCACAATCCAGATTCTTTCGCGGAGTTACCAGTACAGTAACCATACCAGGAAGTACTTAATTTATTAAGCTACTGCTTTTCTTAATCTCAGTGGAGATATTTACTGATAAACCGCTACCTACGCAGCATGTTCATGTCGTTCCTAAATGAGCTTTTATCTCTCTCCCGTCACCACAAATCAGATTCTTCTGAGGAGTTCCCAGTACATTATCGTTTCCTCTGTGTAATTACCTTAAGAACCTCCAGCTGTTTTTATTCTCAGAAGGTTTACTCCCTGATATACAGCTGCCTACCCCCTTCGTAAGTGCAGGTCCTAAATGAGCTTTTTTCTCTGTTCCCTCTCCACAATCCATATCCTTTTGGGGAGTTACCAGTACAGTAACCATACCAGGAAGTACTTAATTTATTAAGCTACTGCTTTTCTTAATCTCAGTGGAGATATTTAGTGATAAACAGCTACCTACGCAGCATGTTCATGTCGTTCCTAAATGAGCTTTTATCTCTCTCCCCTCACCACAAATCAGATTCTTCTGAGGAGTTCCCAGTACATTATCCTTTCCCCTGTGTAATTACCTTAACAAGCTCCAGCTGTTTTTATTCTCAGAAGTTTACTCCCTGATATACAGCTGCCTACCCCCTTCGTAAGTGCAGGTCCTAAATGAGCTTTTTTCTCTGTTCCCTCACCACAATCCAGATTCTTTTGGGGAGTTACCAGTACAGTAACCATACCAGGAAGTACTTAATTTATTAAGCTACTGCTTTTCCTAATCTCAGTTTTGATATTTACTGATAAACAGCTACCTACGCAGCATGTTCATGTCGTTCCTTAATGAGCTTTTATCTCTCTCGCCTCACCACAAATCAGATTCTTTTGAGGAGTTCCCAGTACATTATCCTTTCCTCTGTGTAATTACCTTAACAAGCTCCAGCTGTTTTTATTCTCAGAAGTTTTACTCCCTGATATACAGCTGCCTACCCCCTTCGTAACTGCAGGTCCTAAATGAGCTTTTTTCTCTGTTCCCTCACCACAAATAGATTCTTTTGGGGAGTTACCAGTACAGTAACCATACCAGGAAGTACTTAATTTATTAAGCTACTGCTTTTCTTAATCTCAGTGGAGATATTTACTGATAAACAGCTACCTACGCAGCATGTTCATGTCGTTCCTAAATGAGCTTTTATCTCTCTCCCCTCACCACAAATCAGATTCTTCTGAGGAGTTCCCAGTACATTATCCTTTCCCCTGTGTAATTACCTTAACAAGCTCCAGCTGTTTTTATTCTCAAAAGGTTTACTCCCTGATATACAACTGCCTACCCCCTTCGTAAGTGCAGGTCCCAAATGAGCGTTTTTCACTGTTCCCTCACCACAATCCAGATTCTTTCGCGGAGTTACCAGTACAGTAACCATACCAGGAAGTACTTAATTTATTAAGCTACTGCTTTTCTTAATCTCAGTGGAGATATTTACTGATAAACCGCTACCTACGCAGCATGTTCATGTCGTTCCTAAATGAGCTTTTATCTCTCTCCCGTCACCACAAATCAGATTCTTCTGAGGAGTTCCCAGTACATTATCGTTTCCTCTGTGTAATTACCTTAAGAAGCTCCAGCTGTTTTTATTCTCAGACGGTTTACTCCCTGATATACAGCTGCCTACCCCCTTCGTAAGTGCAGGTCCTAAATGAGCTTTTTTCTCTGTTCCCTCACCACAATCCATATCCTTTTGGGGAGTTACCAGTACAGTAACCATACCAGGAAGTACTTAATTTATTAAGCTACTGCTTTTCTTAATCTCAGTGGAGATATTTAGTGATAAACAGCTACCTACGCAGCATGTTCATGTCGTTCCTAAATGAGCTTTTATCTCTCTGCCCTCACCACAAATCAGATTCTACTGAGGAGTTCCCAGTACATTATCCTTTCCCCTGTGTAATTACCTTAACAAGCTCCAGCTGTTTTTATTCTCAGAAGGTTTACTCCCTGATATACAGCTGCCTACCCCCTTCGTAAGTGCAGGTCCTAAATGAGCTTTTTCTCTGTTCCTTCACCACAATCCAGATTCTTTGGGGAGTTACCAGTACAGTAACCATACCAGGAAGTACTTAATTTATTAAGCTACTGCTTTTCTTAATCTCAGTGGAGATATTTACTGATAAACAGCTACCTACGCAGCATGTTCATGTCGTTCTTAAATGAGCTTTTATCTCTCTCCCCTCACCACAAATCAGATTCTTCTGAGGAGTTCCCAGTACATTATCCTTTCCCCTGTGAAATTACCTTATCAAGCTCCAGCTCTTTTTATTCTCAGAAGGTTTACTCCCTGATATAGAGCTGCCTACCCCCTTGTAAGTGCAGGTCCTAAATGAGCTTTTTTCTCTGTTCCCTCACCACAATCCACATTCTTTTGGAGAGTTACCAGTACAGTAACCATACCAGGAAGTACTTAATTTATTAAGCTACTGCTTTTCTTAATCTCAGTGGAGATATTTACTGATAAACAGCTACCTATGCATCATGTTCCTTTCGTTCCTAAATGAGCTTTTATCTCTCTCCCCTCACCTCAAATCAGATTCTTTTGAGGAGTTCCCACTACATTATCCTTTCCCCTGTGTAATTACCTTAACAAGCTCCAGCTGTTTTTATTCTCAGAAGGTTTACTCCCTGATATACACCTGCCTACCCCCTTCGTAAGTGCAGGTCCTAAATGAGCTTTTTTCTCTGCTCCCTCACCACAATCAGATCCTTCTGGGGAGTTACCAGTACAGTAACCATACCAGGAAGTACTTAATTTATTAAGCTACTGCTTTACTTAATAGCATTGGAGATATTTACTGATAAACTGCTACGTACGCAGCATGTTCATGTCGTTCCTAAATGAGCTTTTATCTCTCTGCCCTCACCACAAATCAGATTCTTCTGAGGAGTTCCCAGTACATTATCCTTTCCCCTGTGTAATTACCTTAACAAGCTCCAGCTGTTTTTATTCTCAGAAGGTTTACTCCCTGATATACAGCTGCCTACCCCCTTCGTAAGTGCAGGTCCTAAATGAGCTTTTTCTCTGTTCCCTCACCACAATCCAGATTCTTTTGGGGAGTTACCAGTACAGTAACCATACCAGGAAGTACTTAATTTATTAAGCTACTGCTTTTCTTAATCTCAGTGGAGATATTTACTGATAACAGCTACCTACGCAGCATGTTCATGTCGTTCCTAAATGAGCTTTTATCTCTCTCCCCTCACCACAAATCAGATTCTTCTGAGGAGTTCCAGTACATTATCCTTTCCCCTGTGTAATTACCTTACAAGCTCCAGCTCTTTTTATTCTCAGAAGGTTTACTCCCTGATATACAGCTGCCTACCCCCTTCGTAAGTGCAGGTCCTCAATGAGCTTTTTTCTCTGTTCCCTCACCACAATCCAGATTCTTTTGGAGAGTTACCAGTACAGTAACCATACCAGGAAGTACTTAATTTATTAAGCTACTGCTTTTCTTAATCTCAGTGGAGATATGTACTGATAAACAGCTACCTACGCAGCATTTTCATGTCGTTCCAAAATGAGCATTTATCTCAATCCCCTCACCACGAATCAGATTATTCTGAAGAGTTCCCACTACATGATCCTTTCCCCTGTGTAATTAACTTAACAAGCTCCAGCTGTTTTTATTCTCAGAAGGTTTACTCCCTGATATACAGCTGCCTACCCCCTTCGTAAGTGCAGGTCCTAAATGAGCTTTTTTCTCTGTTCCCTCACCACAATCCAGATTCTTTTGGGGAGTTACCAGTACAGTAACCATACCAGGAAGTACTTAATTTATTAAGCTACTGCTTTTCTTAATCTCAGTGGAGATATTTACTGATAAACAGCTACCTACGCAGCGTGTTCATGTCGTTCCTAAATGAGCTTTTATCTCTCTCCCCTCACCACAAATCAGATTCTTCTGAGGAGTTGCCAGTACATTATCCTTTCCCCTGTGTAATTACCTTAACAAGCTCCAGCTGTTTTTATTCTCAGAAGGTTTACTCCCTGATATACAGCTGCCTACCCCCTTCGTAAGTGCAGGTCCTAAATGAGCTTTTTTCTCTGTTCCCTCACACAATCCAGATTCTTTTGGGGAGTTACCACTACAGTAACCATACCAGGAAGTACTTAATTTATTAAGCTACTGCTTTTCTTAATCTCAGTGGAGATATTTAGTGATAAACAGCTACCTACGCAGCATGTTCATGTCGTTCCTAAATGAGCTTTTATCTCTCTCCCCTCACCACAAATCAGATTCTTCTGAGGAGTTCCCAGTACATTATCCATTCCCCTGTGTAATTACCTAATCAAGCTCCAGCTCTTTTTATTCTCAGAAGGTTTACTCCCTGATATACAGCTGCCTACCCCCTTCGTAAGTGCAGGTCCTATATGAGCTTTTTTCTCTGTTCCCTCACCACAATCCAGATTTTTTTTGGGAGGTACCAGTACAGTAACCATACCAGGAAGTACTTAATTTATTAAGCTACTGCTTTTCTTAATCTCAGTGGAGATATTTACTGATAAACAGCTACGTACGCAGCATGTTCATGTCGTTCCTAAATGAGCTGATATCTCTCTCCCCTCACCACAAATCAGATTCTTCTGATGAGTTCCCAGTACATTATCCTTTCCCCTGTGTAATTACCTTAACAAGCTCCAGCTGTTTTTATTCTCAGATGGTTTACTCCCTGATATACAGCTGCCTAGCCCCTTCGTAAGTGCAGGTCCTATATGAGCTTTTTTCTCTGTTCCCTCACCACAATCCAGATTCTTTTGGGGAGTTACCAGTACAGTAACCATACCAGGAAGTACTTAATTTATTAAGCTACTGCTCTTCTTAATCTCATTGGAGATATTTACTGATAAACAGCTACCTACGCAGCATGTTCATGTCGTTCCTAAATGAGCTTTTATCTCTCTCCCCTCACCACAAATCAGATTCTTCTGAGGAGTTCCCAGTACATTATCCTTTCCCCTGTGTAATTACCTTAACAGCTCCAGCTGTTTTTATTCTCAGAAGGTTTACTCCCTGATATACAGCTGCCTACCCCCTTCGTAAGTGCAGGTCCTAAATGAGCTTTTTTCTCTGTTCCCTCACCACAATCCAGATTCTTTTGGGGAGTTACCAGTACAGTAACCATACCAGGAAGTACTTAATTTATTAAGCTACTGCTTTTCTTAATCTCATTGGAGATATTTACTGATAAACAGCTACCTACGCAGCATGTTCATGTCGTTCCTAAATGAGCTTTTATCTCTCTCCCCTCACCACAAATCAGATTCTTCTGAGGAGTTCCCAGTACATTATCCTTTCCCCTGTGTAATTACCTTAACAAGCTCCAGCTGTTTTTATTCTCAGAAGGTTTACTCCCTGATATACAGCTGCCTACCCCTTCGTAAGTGCAGGTCCTAAATGAGCTTTTTTCTCTGTTCCCTCACCACAATCCAGATTCTTTTGGGGAGTTACCAGTACAGTAACCATACCAGGAAGTACTTAATTTATTAAGCTACTGCTTTTCTTAATCTCAGTGGAGATATTTACTGATAAACAGCTACCTACGCAGCATGTTCATTCGTTCCTAAATGAGCTTTTATCTCTCTCCCCTCACCACAAATCAGATTCTTCTGAGGAGTTCCCAGTACATTATCCTTTCCCCTGTGTAATTACCTTAACAAGCTCCAGCTTTTTTATTCTCAGAAGGTTTACTCCCTGATATACAGCTGCCTACCCCCTTCGTAAGTGCAGGTCCTAAATGCGCTTTTTTCTCTGTTCCCTCACCACAATCCAGATTCTTTTGGGGAGTTACCAGTACAGTAACCATACCAGGAAGTACTTAATTTATTAAGCTACTGCTTTTCTTAATCTCAGTGGAGATATTTACTGATAAACAGCTACCTATGCAGCATGTTCATGTGGTTCCTAAATGAGCTTTTATCTCTCTCCCCTCACCACAAATCAGATTCTTCTGAGGAGTTCCCAGTACATTATCATTTCCCCTGTGTAATTACCTTAACAAGCTCCAGCTGTTTTTATTCTCAGAAGGTTTACTCCCTGATATACAGCTGCCTACCCCCTTCGTAAGTGCAGGTCCTATATGAGCTTTTTTCTCTGTTCCCTCACCACAATCCAGATTCTTTTGGGGAGTTACCAGTACAGTAACCATACCAGGAAGTACTTAATTTATTAAGCTACTGCTTTTCTTATTCTCAGTGGAGATATTTACTGGTAAACAGCTACGTATGCAGCATGTTCATGTCGTTCCTAAATGAGCTTTTATCTCTCTCCCCTCACCACAATCAGATTCTTCTGAGGAGTTCCCAGTACATTATCCTTTCCCCTGTGTAATTACCTTAACAAGCTCCAGCTGTTTTTATTCTCAGAAGGTTTACTCCCTGATATACAGCTGCCTACCCGCCTTCGTAAGTGCAGGTCCTAAATGAGCTTTTTTCTCTGTTCCCTCACCACAATCCAGATTCTTTTGGGGAGTTACAGTAAGTAACCATACCAGGAAGTACTTATTACCAGGAAGTACTTAATTTATTAAGCTACTGCTTTTCTTATTCTCAGTGGAGATATTTACTGATAAACAGCTACTATTCAGCATGTTCATGTCGTTCCTAAATGAGCTTTTATCTCTCTCCCCTCACCACAAATCAGATTCTTTGAGGAGTTCCCAGTACATTATCCTTTCCCCTGTGTAATTACCTTAACAAGCTCCAGCTGTTTTTATTCTCAGAAGGTTTACTCCCTGATATACAGCTGCCTACCCCCTTCGTAAGTGCAGGTCCTAAATGAGCTTTTTTCTCTGTTCCCTCACCACAATCCACATTCTTTTGGAGAGTTACCAGTACAGTAACCATACCAGGAAGTACTTAATTTATTAAGCTACTGCTTTTCTTAATCTCAGTGGAGATATTTACTGATAAACAGCTACCTATGCATCATGTTCCTTTCGTTCCTAAATGAGCTTTTATCTCTCTCCCCTCACCTCAAATCAGATTCTTTTGAGGAGTTCCCACTACATTATCCTTTCCCCTGTGTAATTACCTTAACAAGCTCCAGCTGTTTTTATTCTCAGAAGGTTTACTCCCTGATATACACCTGCCTACCCCCTTCGTAAGTGCAGGTCCTAAATGAGCTTTTTTCTCTGTTCCCTCACCACAATCCAGATCCTTCTGGGGAGTTACCAGTACAGTAACCATACCAGGAAGTACTTAATTTATTAAGCTACTGCTTTACTTAATAGCATTGGAGATATTTACTGATAAACTGCTACGTACGCAGCATGTTCATGTCGTTCCTAAATGAGCTTTTATCTCTCTGCCCTCACCACAAATCAGATTCTTCTGAGGAGTTCCCAGTACATTATCCTTTCCCCTGTGTAATTACCTTAACAAGCTCCAGCTGTTTTTATTCTCAGAAGGTTTACTCCCTGATATACAGCTGCCTACCCCCTTCGTAAGTGCAGGTCCTAAATGAGCTTTTTCTCTGTTCCCTCACCACAATCCAGATTCTTTTGGGGAGTTACCAGTACAGTAACCATACCAGGAAGTACTTAATTTATTAAGCTACTGCTTTTCTTAATCTCAGTGGAGATATTTACTGATAAGCAGCTACCTACGCAGCATGTTCATGTCGTTCCTAAATGAGCTTTTATCTCTCTCCCCTCATCACAAATCAGATTCTTCTGAGGAGTTTCCAGTACATTATCCTTTCCCCTGTGTAATTACCTTATCAAGCTCCAGCTCTTTTTATTCTCAGAAGGTTTACTCCCTGATATACAGCTGCCTACCCCCTTCGTAAGTGCAGGTCCTCAATGAGCTTTTTTCTCTGTTCCCTCACCACAATCCAGATTCTTTTGGAGAGTTACCAGTACAGTAACCATACCAGGAAGTACTTAATTTATTAAGCTACTGCTTTTCTTAATCTCAGTGGAGATATGTACTGATAAACAGCTACCTACGCAGCATTTTCATGTCGTTCCAAAATGAGCATTTATCTCAATCCCCTCACCACGAATCAGATTATTCTGAAGAGTTCCCACTACATGATCCTTTCCCCTGTGTAATTAACTTAACAAGCTCCAGCTGTTTTTATTCTCAGAAGGTTTACTCCCTGATATACAGCTGCCTACCCCCTTCGTAAGTGCAGGTCCTAAATGAGCTTTTTTCTCTGTTCCCTCACCACAATCCAGATTCTTTTGGGGAGTTACCAGTACAGTAACCATACCAGGAAGTACTTAATTTATTAAGCTACTGCTTTTCTTAATCTCAGTGGAGATATTTACTGATAAACAGCTACCTACGCAGCGTGTTCATGTCGTTCCTAAATGAGCTTTTATCTCTCTCCCCTCACCACAAATCAGATTCTTCTGAGGAGTTGCCAGTACATTATCCTTTCCCCTGTGTAATTACCTTAACAAGCTCCAGCTGTTTTTATTCTCAGAAGGTTTACTCCCTGATATACAGCTGCCTACCCCCTTCGTAAGTGCAGGTCCTAAATGAGCTTTTTTCTCTGTTCCCTCACCACAATCCAGATTCTTTTGGGGAGTTACCACTACAGTAACCATACCAGGAAGTACTTAATTTATTAAGCTACTGCTTTTCTTAATCTCAGTGGAGATATTTAGTGATAAACAGCTACCTACGCAGCATGTTCATGTCGTTCCTAAATGAGCTTTTATCTCTCTCCCCTCACCACAAATCAGATTCTTCTGAGGAGTTCCCAGTACATTATCCATTCCCCTGTGTAATTACCTAATCAAGCTCCAGCTCTTTTTATTCTCAGAAGGTTTACTCCCTGATATACAGCTGCCTACCCCCTTCGTAAGTGCAGGTCCTATATGAGCTTTTTTCTCTGTTCCCTCACCACAATCCAGATTTTTTTTGGGAGGTACCAGTACAGTAACCATACCAGGAAGTACTTAATTTATTAAGCTACTGCTTTTCTTAATCTCAGTGGAGATATTTACTGATAAACAGCTACGTACGCAGCATGTTCATGTCGTTCCTAAATGAGCTTATCTCTCTCCCCTCACCACAAATCAGATTCTTCTGATGAGTTCCCAGTACATTATCCTTTCCCCTGTGTAATTACCTTAACAAGCTCCAGCTGTTTTTATTCTCAGATGGTTTACTCCCTGATATACAGCTGCCTAGCCCCTTCGTAAGTGCAGGTCCTATATGAGCTTTTTTCTCTGTTCCCTCACCACAATCCAGATTCTTTTGGGGAGTTACCAGTACAGTAACCATACCAGGAAGTACTTAATTTATTAAGCTACTGCTCTTCTTAATCTCATTGGAGATATTTACTGATAAACAGCTACCTACGCAGCATGTTCATGTCGTTCCTAAATGAGCTTTTATCTCTCTCCCCTCACCACAAATCAGATTCTTCTGAGGAGTTCCCAGTACATTATTCTTTCCCCTGTGTAATTACCTTAACATTCTCCAGCTGTTTTTATTCTCAGAAGGTTTACTCCCTGATATACAGCTGCCTACCCCCTTCGTAAGTGCAGGTCCTAAATGAGCTTTTTTCTCTGTTCCCTCACCACAATCCAGATTCTTTTGGGGAGTTACCAGTACAGTAACCATACCAGGAAGTACTTAATTTATTAAGCTACTGCTCTTCTTAATCTCATTGGAGATATTTACTGATAAACAGCTACCCACGCAGCATGTTCATGTCGTTCCTAAATGAGCTTTTATCTCTCTCCCCTCACCACAAATCAGATTCTTCTGATGAGTTCCCAGTACATTATCCTTTCCCCTGTGCAATTACCTTAACAAGCTCCAGCTGTTTTTATTCTCAGAAGGTTTACTCCCTGATATACAGCTGCCTACCCCCTTCGTAAGTGCAGGTCCTAAATGAGCTTTTTTCTCTGCTCCCTCACCACAATCCAGATTCTTTTGGGGAGTTACCAGTACAGTAACCATACCAGGATGTACTTAATTTATTAAGCTACTGCTTTTCTTAATCTCACTGGAGATATTTACTGATAAACAGCTACCTATGCATCATGTTCCTTTCGTTCCTAAATGAGCTTTTATCTCTCTCCCCTCACCACAAATCAGATTCTTCTGAGGAGTTCCCAGTACATTATCCTTTCCCCTGTGTAATTACCTTAACAAGCTCCAGCTTCTTTTATTCTCAGAAGGTTTACTCCCTGATATACAGCTGCCTAACCCCTTCGTAAGTGCAGGTCCTAAATGCGCTTTTTTCTCTGTTCCCTCAACACAATCCAGATTCTTTTGGGGAGTTACCAGTACAGTAACCATACCAGGAAGTACTTAATTTATTAAGCTACTGCTTTTCTTAATCTCAGTGGAGATATTTACTGATAAACAGCTACCTACGCAGCATGTTCATGTGGTTCATAAATGAGCTTTTATCTCTCTCCCCTCACCACAAATCAGATTCTTCTGAGGAGTTCCCAGTACATTATCATTTCCCCTGTGTAATTACCTTAACAAGCTCCAGCTGTTTTTATTCTCAGAAGGTTTACTCCCTGATATACAGCTGCCTACCCCCTTCGTAAGTGCAGGTCCTATATGAGCTTTTTTCTCTGTTCCCTCACCACAATCCAGATTCATTTGGGGAGTTACCAGTACAGTAACCATACCAGGAAGTACTTAATTTATTAAGCTACTGCTTTTCTTATTCTCAGTGGAGATATTTACTGGTAAACAGCTACGTATGCAGCATGTTCATGTCGTTCCTAAATGAGCTTTTATCTCTCTCCCCTCCCCACAATTCAGATTCTTCTGAGGAGTTCCCAGTACATTATCCTTTCCCCTGTGTAATTACCTTAACAAGCTCCAGCTGTTTTTATTCTCAGAAGGTTTACTCCCTGATATACAGCTGCCTACCGCCTTCGTAAGTGCAGGTCATAAATGAGCTTTTTTCTCTGTTCCCTCACCACAATCCAGATTCTTTTGGGGAGTTAACAGTAAAGTAACCATACCAGGAAGTACTTAATTTATTTTTATTTTTTTTACCAGGAAGTACTTAATTTATTAAGCTACTGCTTTTCTTATTCTCAGTGGAGATATTTACTGGTAAACAGCTACGTATTCAGCATGTTCATGTCGTTCCTAAATGAGCTTTTATCTCTCTCCCCTCACCACAAATCAGATTCTTTTGAGGAGTTCCCAGTACATTATCCTTTCCCCTGTGTAATTACCTTAACACGCTCCAGGTGTTTTTATTCTCAGAAGGTTTACTCCCTGATATACAGCTGCCTACCCCCTTCGTAAGTGCAGGTCCTAAATGAGCTTTTTTCTCTGTTCCCTCACCACAATCCACATTCTTTTGGAGAGTTACCAGTACAGTAACCATACCAGGAAGTACTTAATTTATTAAGCTACTGCTTTTCTTAATCTCAGTGGAGATATTTACTGATAAACAGCTACCTATGCATCATGTTCCTTTCGTTCCTAAATGAGCTTTTATCTCTCTCCCCTCACCTCAAATCAGATTCTTTTGAGGAGTTCCCACTACATTATCCTTTCCCCTGTGTAATTACCTTAACAAGCTCCAGCTGTTTTTATTCTCAGAAGGTTTACTCCCTGATATACACCTGCCTACCCCCTTCGTAAGTGCAGGTCCTAAATGAGCTTTTTTCTCTGTTCCCTCACCACAATCCAGATCCTTCTGGGGAGTTACCAGTACAGTAACCATACCAGGAAGTACTTAATTTATTAAGCTACTGCTTTACTTAATAGCATTGGAGATATTTACTGATAAACTGCTACGTACGCAGCATGTTCATGTCGTTCCTAAATGAGCTTTTATCTCTCTGCCCTCACCACAAATCAGATTCTTCTGAGGAGTTCCCAGTACATTATCCTTTCCCCTGTGTAATTACCTTAACAAGCTCCAGCTGTTTTTATTCTCAGAAGGTTTACTCCCTGATATACAGCTGCCTACCCCCTTCGTAAGTGCAGGTCCTAAATGAGCTTTTTCTCTGTTCCCTCACCACAATCCAGATTCTTTTGGGGAGTTACCAGTACAGTAACCATACCAGGAAGTACTTAATTTATTAAGCTACTGCTTTTCTTAATCTCAGTGGAGATATTTACTGATAACAGCTACCTACGCAGCATGTTCATGTCGTTCCTAAATGAGCTTTTATCTCTCTCCCCTCACCACAAATCAGATTCTTCTGAGGAGTTCCAGTACATTATCCTTTCCCCTGTGTAATTACCTTATCAAGCTCCAGCTCTTTTTATTCTCAGAAGGTTTACTCCCTGATATACAGCTGCCTACCCCCTTCGTAAGTGCAGGTCCTCAATGAGCTTTTTTCTCTGTTCCCTCACCACAATCCAGATTCTTTTGGAGAGTTACCAGTACAGTAACCATACCAGGAAGTACTTAATTTATTAAGCTACTGCTTTTCTTAATCTCAGTGGAGATATGTACTGATAAACAGCTACCTACGCAGCATTTTCATGTCGTTCCAAAATGAGCATTTATCTCAATCCCCTCACCACGAATCAGATTATTCTGAAGAGTTCCCACTACATGATCCTTTCCCCTGTGTAATTAACTTAACAAGCTCCAGCTGTTTTTATTCTCAGAAGGTTTACTCCCTGATATACAGCTGCCTACCCCCTTCGTAAGTGCAGGTCCTAAATGAGCTTTTTTCTCTGTTCCCTCACCACAATCCAGATTCTTTTGGGGAGTTACCAGTACAGTAACCATACCAGGAAGTACTTAATTTATTAAGCTACTGCTTTTCTTAATCTCAGTGGAGATATTTACTGATAAACAGCTACCTACGCAGCGTGTTCATGTCGTTCCTAAATGAGCTTTTATCTCTCTCCCCTCACCACAAATCAGATTCTTCTGAGGAGTTGCCAGTACATTATCCTTTCCCCTGTGTAATTACCTTAACAAGCTCCAGCTGTTTTTATTCTCAGAAGGTTTACTCCCTGATATACAGCTGCCTACCCCCTTCGTAAGTGCAGGTCCTAAATGAGCTTTTTTCTCTGTTCCCTCACCACAATCCAGATTCTTTTGGGGAGTTACCACTACAGTAACCATACCAGGAAGTACTTAATTTATTAAGCTACTGCTTTTCTTAATCTCAGTGGAGATATTTAGTGATAAACAGCTACCTACGCAGCATGTTCATGTCGTTCCTAAATGAGCTTTTATCTCTCTCCCCTCACCACAAATCAGATTCTTCTGAGGAGTTCCCAGTACATTATCCATTCCCCTGTGTAATTACCTAATCAAGCTCCAGCTCTTTTTATTCTCAGAAGGTTTACTCCCTGATATACAGCTGCCTACCCCCTTCGTAAGTGCAGGTCCTATATGAGCTTTTTTCTCTGTTCCCTCACCACAATCCAGATTTTTTTTGGGAGGTACCAGTACAGTAACCATACCAGGAAGTACTTAATTTATTAAGCTACTGCTTTTCTTAATCTCAGTGGAGATATTTACTGATAAACAGCTACGTACGCAGCATGTTCATGTCGTTCCTAAATGAGCTGATATCTCTCTCCCCTCACCACAAATCAGATTCTTCTGATGAGTTCCCAGTACATTATCCTTTCCCCTGTGTAATTACCTTAACAAGCTCCAGCTGTTTTTATTCTCAGATGGTTTACTCCCTGATATACAGCTGCCTAGCCCCTTCGTAAGTGCAGGTCCTATATGAGCTTTTTTCTCTGTTCCCTCACCACAATCCAGATTCTTTTGGGGAGTTACCAGTACAGTAACCATACCAGGAAGTACTTAATTTATTAAGCTACTGCTCTTCTTAATCTCATTGGAGATATTTACTGATAAACAGCTACCTACGCAGCATGTTCATGTCGTTCCTAAATGAGCTTTTATCTCTCTCCCCTCACCACAAATCAGATTCTTCTGAGGAGTTCCCAGTACATTATTCTTTCCCCTGTGTAATTACCTTAACATTCTCCAGCTGTTTTTATTCTCAGAAGGTTTACTCCCTGATATACAGCTGCCTACCCCCTTCGTAAGTGCAGGTCCTAAATGAGCTTTTTTCTCTGTTCCCTCACCACAATCCAGATTCTTTTGGGGAGTTACCAGTACAGTAACCATACCAGGAAGTACTTAATTTATTAAGCTACTGCTTTCTTAATCTCATTGGAGATATTTACTGATAAACAGCTACCCACGCAGCATGTTCATGTCGTTCCTAAATGAGCTTTTATCTCTCTCCCCTCACCACAAATCAGATTCTTCTGATGAGTTCCCAGTACATTATCCTTTCCCCTGTGCAATTACCTTAACAAGCTCCAGCTGTTTTTATTCTCAGAAGGTTTACTCCCTGATATACAGCTGCCTACCCCCTTCGTAAGTGCAGGTCCTAAATGAGCTTTTTTCTCTGCTCCCTCACCACAATCCAGATTCTTTTGGGGAGTTACCAGTACAGTAACCATACCAGGATGTACTTAATTTATTAAGCTACTGCTTTTCTTAATCTCACTGGAGATATTTACTGATAAACAGCTACCTATGCATCATGTTCCTTTCGTTCCTAAATGAGCTTTTATCTCTCTCCCCTCACCACAAATCAGATTCTTCTGAGGAGTTCCCAGTACATTATCCTTTCCCCTGTGTAATTACCTTAACAAGCTCCAGCTTCTTTTATTCTCAGAAGGTTTACTCCCTGATATACAGCTGCCTACCCCTTCGTAAGTGCAGGTCCTAAATGAGCTTTTTTCTCTGTTCCCTCACCACAATCCAGATTCTTTTGGGGAGTTACCAGTACAGTAACCATACCAGGAAGTACTTAATTTATTAAGCTACTGCTTTTCTTAATCTCAGTGGAGATATTTACTGATAAACAGCTACCTACGCAGCATGTTCATGTCGTTCCTAAATGAGCTTTTATCTCTCTCCCCTCACCACAAATCAGATTCTTCTGAGGAGTTCCCAGTACATTATCCTTTCCCCTGTGTAATTACCTTAACAAGCTCCAGCTGTTTTTATTCTCAGAAGGTTTACTCCCTGATATACAGCTGCCTACCCCCTTCGTAAGTGCAGGTCCTATATGAGCTTTTTTCTCTGTTCCCTCACCACAATCCAGATTCATTTGGGGAGTTACCAGTACAGTAACCATACCAGGAAGTACTTAATTTATTAAGCTACTGCTTTTCTTATTCTCAGTGGAGATATTTACTGGTAAACAGCTACGTATGCAGCATGTTCATGTCGTTCCTAAATGAGCTTTTATCTCTCTCCCCTCCCCACAATTCAGATTCTTCTGAGGAGTTCCCAGTACATTATCCTTTCCCCTGTGTAATTACCTTAACAAGCTCCAGCTGTTTTTATTCTCAGAAGGTTTACTCCCTGATATACAGCTGCCTACCCCTTCGTAAGTGCAGGTCTAAATGAGCTTTTTTCTCTGTTCCCTCACCACAATCCAGATTCTTTTGGGGAGTTACAGTAAGTAACCATACCAGGAAGTACATTTTTTTTACCAGGAAGTACTTAATTTATTAAGCTACTGCTTTTCTTATTCTCAGTGGAGATATTTACTGATAAACAGCTACGTATTCAGCATGTTCATGTCGTTCCTAAATGAGCTTTTATCTCTCTCCCCTCACCACAAATCAGATTCTTCTGAGGAGTTCCCAGTACATTATCCTTTCCCCTGTGTAATTACCTTAACAGCTCCAGGTGTTTTTATTCTCAGAAGGTTTACTCCCTGATATACAGCTGCCTACCCCCTTCGTAAGTGCAGGTCCTAAATGAGCTTTTTTCTCTGTTCCCTCACCACAATCCAGATTCTTTTGGGGAGTTACCAGTACAGTAACCATACCAGGAAGTACTTAATTTATTAAGCTACTGCTTTTCTTAATCTCAGTGGAGATATTTACTGATAAACAGCTACCTACGCAGCATGTTCATGTCGTTCCTAAATGAGCTTTTATCTCTCTCCCCTCACCACAAATCAGATTCTTCTGAGGAGTTCCCAGTACATTATCCTTTCCCCTGTGTAATTACCTTAACAAGCTCCAGCTGTTTTTATTCTCAGAAGGTTTACTCCCTGATATACAGCTGCCTACCCCCTTCGTAAGTGCAGGTCCTAAATGAGCTTTTTTCTCTGTTCCCTCACCACAATCCAGATTCTTTTGGGGAGTTACCAGTACAGTAACCATACCAGGAAGTACTTAATTTATTAAGCTACTGCTTTTCTTAATCTCAGTGGAGATATTTACTGATAAACAGCTACCTACGCAGCATGTTCATGTCGTTCCTAAATGAGCTTTTATCTCTCTCCCCTCACCACAAATCAGATTCTTCTGAGGAGTTCCCAGTACATTATCCTTTCCCCTGTGTAATTACCTTAACAAGCTCCAGCTGTTTTTATTCTCAGAAGGTTTACTCCCTGATATACAGCTGCCTACCCCCTTCGTAAGTGCAGGTCCTAAATGAGCTTTTTTCTCTGTTCCCTCACCACAATCCAGATTCTTTTGGGGAGTTACCAGTACAGTAACCATACCAGGAAGTACTTAATTTATTAAGCTACTGCTTTTCTTAATCTCAGTGGAGATATTTACTGATAAACAGCTACCTACGCAGCATGTTCATGTCGTTCCTAAATGAGCTTTTATCTCTCTCCCCTCACCACAAATCAGATTCTTCTGAGGAGTTCCCAGTACATTATCCTTTCCCCTGTGTAATTACCTTAACAAGCTCCAGCTGTTTTTATTCTCAGAAGGTTTACTCCCTGATATACAGCTGCCTACCCCCTTCGTAAGTGCAGGTCCTAAATGAGCTTTTTTCTCTGTTCCCTCACCACAATCCAGATTCTTTTGGGGAGTTACCAGTACAGTAACCATACCAGGAAGTACTTAATTTATTAAGCTACTGCTTTTCTTAATCTCAGTGGAGATATTTACTGATAAACAGCTACCTACGCAGCATGTTCATGTCGTTCCTAAATGAGCTTTTATCTCTCCCCTCACCACAAATCAGATTTATCTGAGGAGTTCCCAGTACATTATCTTTCCCCTGTGTAATTACCTTAACAAGCTCCAGCTGTTTTTATTCTCAGAAGGTTTACTCCCTGATATACAGCTGCCTACCCCCTTCGTAAGTGCAGGTCCTAAATGAGCTTTTTTCTCTGTTCCCTCACCACAATCCAGATTCTTTGGGGAGTTACCAGTACAGTAACCATACCAGGAAGTACTTAATTTATTAAGCTACTGCTTTTCTTAATCTCAGTGGAGATATTTACTGATAAACAGCTACCTACGCAGCATGTTCATGTCGTTCCTAAATGAGCTTTTATCTCTCTCCCCTCACCACAAATCAGATTCTTCTGAGGAGTTCCCAGTACATTATCCTTTCCCCTGTGTAATTACCTTAACAAGCTCCAGCTGTTTTTATTCTCAGAAGGTTTACTCCCTGATATACAGCTGCCTACCCCCTTCGTAAGTGCAGGTCCTAAATGAGCTTTTTTCTCTGTTCCCTCACCACAATCCAGATTCTTTGGGGAGTTACCAGTACAGTACCATACCAGGAAGTACTTAATTTATTAAGCTACTGCTTTTCTTAATCTCAGTGGAGATATTTACTGATAAACAGCTACCTACGCAGCATGTTCATGTCGTTCCTAAATGAGCTTTTATCTCTCTCCCCTCACCACAAATCAGATTCTTCTGAGGAGTTCCCAGTACATTATCCTTTCCCCTGTGTAATTACCTTAACAAGCTCCAGCTGTTTTTTTCTCAGAAGGTTTACTCCCTGATATACAGCTGCCTACCCCCTTCGTAAGTGCAGGTCCTAATGAGCTTTTTTCTCTGTTCCCTCACCACAATCCAGATTCTTTTGGGAGTTACCAGTAAGTAACCATACCAGGAAGTACTTACATTTATTAAGTACTTAATTTATTAAGCTCCTGCTTTTCTTAATCTCAGTGGAGATATTTACTGATAAACAGCTACCTACGCAGCATGTTCATGTCGTTCCTAAATGAGCTTTTATCTCTCTCCCCTCACCACAAATCAGATTCTTCTGAGAGTTCCCAGTACATTATCCTTTCCCCTGTGTAATTACCTTAACAAGCTCCAGCTGTTTTTATTCTCAGAAGGTTTACTCCCTGATATACAGCTGCCTACCCCTTCGTAAGTGCAGGTCCTAAATGAGCTTTTTTCTCTGTTCCCTCACCACAATCCAGATTCTTTTGGGGAGTTACCAGTACAGTAACCATACCAGGAAGTACTTAATTTATTAAGCTACTGCTTTTCTTAATCTCAGTGGAGATATTTACTGATAAACAGCTACCTACGCAGCATGTTCATGTCGTTCCTAAATGAGCTTTTATCTCTCTCCCCTCACCACAAATCAGATTCTTCTGAGGAGTTCCCAGTACATTATCCTTTCCCCTGTGTAATTACCTTAACAAGCTCCAGCTGTTTTTATTCTCAGAAGGTTTACTCCCTGATATACAGCTGCCTACCCCCTTCGTAAGTGCAGGTCCTAAATGAGCTTTTTTCTCTGTTCCCTCACCACAATCCAGATTCTTTTGGGGAGTTACCAGTACAGTAACCATACCAGGAAGTACTTAATTTATTAAGCTACTGCTTTTCTTAATCTCAGTGGAGATATTTACTGATAAACAGCTACCACGCAGCATGTTCATGTCGTTCCTAAATGAGCTTTTATCTCTCTCCCCTCACCACAAATCAGATTCTTCTGAGGAGTTCCCAGTACATTATCCTTTCCCCTGTGTAATTACCTTAACAAGCTCCAGCTGTTTTTATTCTCAGAAGGTTTACTCCCTGATATACAGCTGCCTACCCCCTTCGTAAGTGCAGGTCCTAAATGAGCTTTTTTCTCTGTTCCCTCACCACAATCCAGATTCTTTTGGGGAGTTACCAGTACAGTAACCATACCAGGAATGTACTTAATTTATTAAGCTACTGCTTTTCTTAATCTCAGTGGAGATATTTACTGATAAACAGCTACCTATGCATCATGTTCATGTCGTTCCTAAATGAGCTTTTATCTCTCTCCCCTCACCACAAATCAGATTCTTCTGAGGAGTTCCCAGTACATTATCCTTTCCCCTGTGTAATTACCTTAACAAGCTCCAGCTGTTTTTATTCTCAGAAGGTTTACTCCCTGATATACAGCTGCCTACCCCCTTCGTAAGTGCAGGTCCTAAATGAGCTTTTTTCTCTGTTCCCTCACCACAATCCAGATTCTTTTGGGGAGTTACCAGTACAGTAACCATACCAGGAAGTACTTAATTTATTAAGCTACTGCTTTTCTTAATCTCAGTGGAGATATTTACTGATAAACAGCTACCTACGCAGCATGTTCATGTCGTTCCTAAATGAGCTTTTATCTCTCTCCCCTCACCACAAATCAGATTCTTCTGAGGAGTTCCCAGTACATTATCCTTTCCCCTGTGTAATTACCTTAACAAGCTCCAGCTGTTTTTATTCTCAGAAGGTTTACTCCCTGATATACAGCTGCCTACCCCCTTCGTAAGTGCAGGTCCTAAATGAGCTTTTTTCTCTGTTCCCTCACCACAATCCAGATTCTTTGGGGAGTTACCAGTACAGTAACCATACCAGGAAGTACTTAATTTATTAAGCTACTGCTTTTCTTAATCTCAGTGGAGATATTTACTGATAAACAGCTACCTACGCAGCATGTTCATGTCGTTCCTAAATGAGCTTTTATCTCTCTCCCCTCACCACAAATCAGATTCTTCTGAGGAGTTCCCAGTACATTATCCTTTCCCCTGTGTAATTACCTTAACAAGCTCCAGCTGTTTTTATTCTCAGAAGGTTTACTCCCTGATATACAGCTGCCTACCCCCTTCGTAAGTGCAGGTCCTAAATGAGCTTTTTTCTCTGTTCCCTCACCACAATCCAGATTCTTTTGGGGAGTTACCAGTACAGTAACCATACCAGGAAGTACTTAATTTATTAAGCTACTGCTTTTCTTAATCTCAGTGGAGATATTTACTGATAAACAGCTACCTACGCAGCATGTTCATGTCGTTCCTAAATGAGCTTTTATCTCTCTCCCCTCACCACAAATCAGATTCTTCTGAGGAGTTCCCAGTACATTATCCTTTCCCCTGTGTAATTACCTTAACAAGCTCCAGCTGTTTTTATTCTCAGAAGGTTTACTCCCTGATATACAGCTGCCTACCCCCTTCGTAAGTGCAGGTCCTAAATGAGCTTTTTTCTCTGTTCCCTCACCACAATCCAGATTCTTTTGGGGAGTTACCAGTACAGTAACCATACCAGGAAGTACTTAATTTATTAAGCTACTGCTTTTCTTAATCTCAGTGGAGATATTTACTGATAAACAGCTACGTACGCAGCATGTTCATGTCGTTCCTAAATGAGCTTTTATCTCTCTCCCCTCACCACAAATCAGATTCTTCTGAGGAGTTCCCAGTACATTATCCTTTCCCCTGTGTAATTACCTTAACAAGCTCCAGCTGTTTTTATTCTCAGAAGGTTTACTCCCTGATATACAGCTGCCTACCCCCTTCGTAAGTGCAGGTCCTAAATGAGCATTTTTCTCTGTTCCCTCACCACAATCCAGATTCTTTTGGGGAGTTACCAGTACAGTAACCATACCAGGAAGTACTTAATTTATTAAGCTACTGCTTTTCTTAATCTCAGTGGAGATATTTACTGATAAACAGCTACCTACGCAGCATGTTCATGTAGTTCCTAAATGAGCTTTTATCTCTCTCCCCTCACCACAAATCAGATTCTTCTGAGGAGTTCCCAGTACATTATCCTTTCCCCTGTGTAATTACCTTAGCAAGCTCCAGCTGTTTTTATTCTCATTAGGTTTACTCCCTGATATACAGCTGCCTACCCCCTTCGTAAGTGCAGGTCCTAAATGAGCTTTTTTCTCTGTTCCCAAACCACAATCCAGATTGTTTTGGGGAGTTACCAGGACAGTAACCATACCAGGAAGTACTTAATTTATTAAGCTACTGCTTTTCTTAATCTCAGTGGCGATATTTACTGATAAACAGCTACCTACGCAGCATGTTCATGTAGTTCCTAAATGAGCTTTTATCTCTCTCCCCTCACCACAAATCAGATTCTTCTGAGGAGTTCCCAGTACATTATCCTTTCCCCTGTGTAATTACCTTAACAAGCTCCAGCTGTTTTTATTCTCAGAAGGTTTACTCCCTGATATACAGCTGCCTACCCCGTTCGTAAGTGCAGGTCCTAAATGAGCTTTTTTCTCTGTTCCCTCACCACAATCCAGATTCTTTTGGGAGTTACCAGTAAAGTAACCATACAGGAAGTACTTAGTTTATTTATTTTTAACCAGGAAGTACTTAATTTATTAAGCTCCTGCTTTTTCTTAATCTCAGTGGAGATATTTACTGATAGACAGCTACCTACGCAGCATGTTCATGTCGTTCCTAAATGAGCTTTTATGTCTCTCCCCCTCACCACAAATGAGATTCTTTTGAGGAGTTCCCAGTACATTATCCTTTCCCCTGTGTAATTACCTTAACACGCTCCAGCTATTTTTATTCTCAGAAGGGTTACTCCCTGATATACAGCTGCCTACCCTCTTCGTAAGTGCAGGTCCTAAATGAGCTTTTTTCTCTGTTCCCCAAACCACAATCCAGATTTCTTTTGGGGAGTTACCAGTACAGTAACCATACCAGGAAGTACTTAATTTATTAAGCTACTGCTTTTCTTAATCTCAGTGGAGATATTTACTGATAAACAGCTACCTACACAGCATGTTCATGTCGTTCCTAAATGAGCTTTTATCTCTCTCCCCTCACCACGAATCAGATTCTTCTGAGGAGTTCCCAGTACATTATCCTTTCCCTGTGTAATTACCTTAACAAGCTCCAGCTGTTTTTATTCTCAGAAGGTTTACTCCCTGATATACAGCTGCCTACCCCCTTCGTAAGTGCAGGTCCTAAATGAGCTTTTTTCTCTGTTCCCTCACCACAATCCAGATTCTTTTGGGGAGTTACCAGTAGAGTAACCATACCAGGAAGTACTTAATTTATTAAGCTACTGAATTTCTTAATCTCAGTGGAGATATTTACTGATAAACAGCTACCCAACGCAGCATGTTCATGTCGTTCCTAAATTAGCTTTTATCCTCTCTCCCCTCACCACAAATCAGATTCTTCTGAGGAGTTCTCGGTACATTATCCTTTCCCCTGTGTAATTACCTTAAGAAGCTACAGCTCTTTTTATTCTTAGAAGGTTTACTCCCTGATATACAGCTGCCTACCCCCTTCGTAAGTGCAGGTCCTAAATGAGCTTTTTTCTGTTCTCTCACCACAATCCAGATTCATTTTGGGAGTTACCAGTACAGGAACCATACCAGAAAGTACTTAATTTATTAAGCTACTGCTTTTCTTAATCTCAGTGGAGATATTTACTGATAAACAGCTACCTACGCAGCATGTTCATGTCGTTCCTAAATGAGCTTTTATCTCTCTCCCCTCACCACGAATCAGATTCTTCTGAGGAGGTTCCCAGTACATTATCCTTTCCCTGTGTAATTACCTTAACAAGCTCCAGCTGTATTTATTCTCAGAAGGTTTACTCCCTGATATACAGCTGCCTACCCCCTTCGTAAGTGCAGGTCCTAAATGAGCTTTTTTTTCTCTGTTCCCTCACCACAATCCAGATTGTTTTGGGGAGTTACCAGTAGAGTAACCATACCAGGAAGTACTTAATTTATTAAGCTACTGCTTTTTCTTAATCTCAGTGGAGATATTTACTGATAAACAGCTACCAACGCAGCATGTACCATGTCGTTCCTAAATTAGCTTTTATCTCTCTCCCCTCACCACAAATCAGATTCTTCTGAGGAGTTCTCGGTACATTATCCTTTCCCTTGTGTAATTACCTTTAACAAGCTCCAGCTGTTTTTATTCTCAGAAGGTTTACTCCCTGATATACAGCTGCCTACCCCCTTCGTAAGTGCAGGTCCTAAATGAGCTTTTTTCTCTGTTCTCTCACCACAATCCAGATTCTTTTTGGGAGTTACCAGTACAGGAACCATACCAGAAAGTACTTAATTTATTAAGCTACTGCTTTTTCTTAATCTCAGTGGAGATATTTACTGATAAACAGCTACCTACGCAGCATGTTCATGTCGTTCCTAAAGGAGCTTTTATCTCTCTCCCCTCACCACAAATCAGATTCTTCTGAGAGTTCCCAGTACATTATCCCTTTCCCCTGTGTAATTACCTTAACAAGTTCAGCTGTTTTTTATTCTCAGAAGGTTTACTCCCTGATATACAGCTGCCTACCCCCTTCGTAAGTGCAGGTCCTAAATGAGCTTTTTTCTCTGTTCCCTCACCACAATCCAGATTCTTTTGGGGAGTTTCCAGTACAGTAACCTTACCAGGATTACTTAATTTATTCAGCTACTGCTTTTCTTAATCTCAGTGGAGATATTTACGGATAAACAGCTACGTATGCAGGCATGTTCATGTCGTTCCTAAATGAGCCTTTTATCTCTCTCCCTCACCACAAAATCAGATTCTTCTGGGAGTTCCCAGTACATTATCCTTTCCCTGAGTAATTACCTTAACAAGCTCCAGCTGTTTTTATTCTCAGAAGGTTTTACTCCCTGATATACAGCTGCCTACCCCCTTCGAAAGTGCAGGTCCTAAATGAGCTTTTTTCTCTATTCCCTAACCACAATCCAGATTCTTTTGGGGAGTTACCAGTACAGTAACCATACCAGGAAGTACTGAATATATTAAGCTACTGCTTCTCTTAATCTCAGTGGAGATATTTACTGAAAAACAGCTACCTACGCAGCATGTTCATGTCGTTCCTAAATGAGCTTTTATCTCTCTACCCTCCCCACAAATCAGATTCTTCTGAGGAGTTTCCCGAGTACATTACCCTTTCCCTGTGTAATTACCTTAACAAGCTCCAGCTGTTTTTATTCTCAGAAGGTTTACTCCCTGATATACAGCTGCCTACCCCCTTCGTATGTGCAGGTCCTAAATGAGGCATTTTTCTCTGTTCCCTCACCACAATCCAGATTCTTTGGAGTTTACCAGTACAGTAACCATACCGAGGAAGTACTTAATTTATTAACTACTGCTTTCTTAATCTCAGTGGAGATATGTACTGATAAACAGCTACCTAACGCAGCATGTTCATGTCGTTCCTAAATGAGCTTTGATCTCTCTCCCCTCACCACAAATCAGATTCTTCTGAGGATTCCCAGTACATTATCGTTTCCCCTGTGTAATTACCTTAACAAACTCCAGCTGTTTTTATTCTCAGAAGTTTACTCCCTGATATACAGCTGCCTACCCCCTTCGTAAGTGCAGGTCCTAAATGAGCATTTTTCTCTGTTCCCTCACCACAATCCAGATTCTTTCGGGGAGTTACCAGTACAGTATCCATACCAGGAAGCACTTAATTTATTAAGCTACTGCTTTTCTTAATCTCAGTGGAGATATTTAGTGATAAACAGCTACATACGCAGCATGTTCATGTAGTTCCTAAATGAGCTTTTATCTCTCTCCCCTCACCACAAAACAGATTTCTTCTGAGGATGTTCCCAGTACATTATCCTTTCCCTCTGTAATTACCTTAGCAAGCTCCAGCTGTTTTTATTCTCATTAGGTTTACTCCCTGGATATACAGCTGCCTACCCCTTCGTAAGTGCAGG
>NW_025961074.1:0-28262 GCF_023159225.1 Perognathus longimembris pacificus
ATTCACTTTTCCTTCATATTTTAATGTCAATGCCCACTGCTGCTGTTAAATAAAAATAATATATGGATGCTTTGTCATAGGGCAAAACTCATGACGCTATTTTCTCTTCTTTAATCTGTGATTCCTTGTGATTTCTATTTGAATAACAAACAGGATGAAAGCTCAAGAATGCATAGTGATAAGGCAATGATAGATTCTAATTTAAATTCTTGGTTGATTTCTTCTTGTGAATCCAGTGTAAATGTAAGAATGTTCTTCCCTGCTATCATTTGCTTGTTCCAGCAAGTTATTCTGGGGGAGAACAACAAAAATATCCTTGTCAACCTGCGGATTGATGAGAGTACCTGTGAAAATTTAGACATGTACTCATAGTTTTGTTCTATCCTTTGTAAGACACTTTCCCTATAATGGTGCCTTCTTTTTACATTTGTGTTTTGTATCACATTTTAGATAGAGAAATGTAGGTCAAAACGTTATCAATTTGGTTTGAAATCTTAGGATTATGATTTCTCATGTACTCGTAAATATTTACTATTTTTGGCCTAAGACTAGGTGACATTACATGTTTTTGTGTCTCTATATGTATAACCTAGGGTATGGCTTGAAGAAATGTGCCCTAGTCCTTAAAATAATGAGTTTTTCATTGATTCACCTGTACAACTCCCTACACGTGGGTCAAGACACACGAGTGTCCAAATATACTTTTCCAGAAGCTGTCCAATTAATAGGTTTCAGTGTATATGCAAGTTAAGAAAGCAGGAATTCATTCACGATAATAGGCAATTGTTCAATTTTCAGTACCTCTAGAAGAACCAAGGATGTTTCTAGTGTTTGTAGACACAATACAGACATATGTGTTAGCACTTCATTCACCGAAAGAAAAAAATGTGTTTTTATTTATGCCTTTGCAGAAACAATCAGTTGCCCTACCGTGTGTTCAACAAGTATTTCTCCTTGTCTTATCTATGAGTAAAAATAATTTTAAAAAAGGCTAAACATATGAATGTCTTTTGATTTCCCCTAATAATTCAGACAAGTACTCTTGCAACCTGGTCATATTCTCAGTCCTCCCCTAATCATTGAAACCTCCAATTTATTTACAGTGTATATTCTTTACAATTAATTCTGACATCAATGGAGGTGTTTTTTTCTTTACAAAAGTATATCACTTAATATTTTCGAAAGTACAGTTAGGTAGGAGAAACACAATTATCATTAAATGGAAATCTAAGTACGGTAACATGTACAGTCCTACGATTGTTCTTCAGTTAGGTTTACATGAGTCTTATAGTTTCATTTCATTATGTCTTCTTGCATGTAAGAAAGTATCACAAAATTAACCTCTTTAAAAGAGAACTTCAATCCATGTGATATTATGTGAACATCAATTTGGTGAGCCAAAAAACTTCTGGGAGTTTGTTTTTTTTAAACAATTCAACTCTGTGAGCTTTTCTTACTAGGAAAGATTCTCAATATCGAAATAATTTCAGTATGTGACAATATTCAAGCATTCTTTGACTTCTTTAAATAGGACATTTTGCAAGACAGAATGAATGAAAAATGGGGTGAGGAATAGAGAAGAAAGTGCTCACTAAGTGAATTGGGTAGTAAGCAGAACAAACTGAGCAACTCAAGGGCCTTAGAAAGACATATCAGAGGAAAAGAGGAACAGATTACAGGAAGCATAAAGAAAGAGAGGTGTATGCATATATCACCATATTGGAATGAATTGCTTTACAATTACAAAGCATAGAGGACATAAGAATTTTGAGAAATGAATGTGACACTGAGCATGAAGGATCAGACCTCTGTTTATTTTACTTTATAATATTATTAAGAATTACTAAAACATAGAGTTAATATGTAAATAATTAAGAAATCGAGGGAGTGGTTGGAGGGGTGAAGTAGAAGGATGAAGGGAGAAAAATCAGGAAGGTATAGCAGGTATGAGTAGAAATACATATGTAATCACTATATGAAGCATGTTTCTGTAACCACACTGTACAGCATCCTGAAAATAGAAAGAAAATGAAAACAAATTAAGTGTAAGTGCAATTTTCAGTGGGAAAATAGATTTTTCTATGTATCCAAAAAATAACATTCAAAATTTAATAAAATTTGTGCATTGCTGGAAATATTACAAGTGTTGGTAGATAATTAGAAAGAAGCAAATTATTGATTGTGTGTGTGAGTTTGTGTGTGTGTGTTTAAGTGAGTGACTCTGTGTGTGGTGCCTAGTCTTTTAAAGTTATGTCTCATGGTGATCAACATAGAAATGCATTTCTAAGATAGGGTATATAAAATTTGTCAAACGTGGTAATCCCTCCCTCATTTTTCTCTTGATTCCCTTTCCAATCAACTGTTCACCAACTTTGAACGGTTAATTACAACGATTTCTATTTCTTTGTTGCATTCCTTCACCCTTCGTACTTCTCACAGTGTGAAGAAGTCATTTCCTTACTACGATAAAGAAAGAGATAGTATTAAGAGGTCCATGCCTACTACAGCGCCACCTGGTTGTCAAACACAGAAAATTAAATCAAAGGGAATAATTTCAAATAAGGATTTCAAAGTAAAAAATAAAGGAACCTCCGGATTCCATATATTTGAGATCAATACTAGTACCATGATTGTTTGTGATTATATGTCCAAAGTATTGAGAAACTGTGATACTCTGAGTGGAAAATCCTAGGCATGTATGCCATTTTTACCACTCAGTGCATCCATCGGCTCTGTTTGCCGCTGGTTCACTTTACACGACATAAAGTTTTCCTAAGGCTTTCCATTTCCTTACATACGAGAGGATGTCATTCTTTCAGAAAGAAGCTAGAATTCCACTATGAATATAAATCCATTTCTGTTGTTCCATTAATCAACTGAGGGCCAGAAGTGTTGGTTACATATGTTGGCTATAAGAGAGAATGCTGCAATGATCATGATCATGGTGGAAGTTTAGCATGGGCAATTCTTTATGATCTTTACAGTGAATTCCCACAATTGAGATTGCTCGATCATAATCTATGTATATATTTTATTGCACATATGTTATACTGCTTTGCAGAATGTCTAAAGAAATTTAACCCGCCCTACCGCCCAAAGAATTATTGTATCATTCCCTTTGTCCACATCCCTGCAAGCATCCATTGTTACTGATTTTCCTGACAATCACCCTTGTAAGAAGGGAGAAGTAGAATCTTAATAAGATTTTGATTTGCACTTCTTACAAGCCTAGATATGGTGTCTGTTTCTTCACTGATCCTATTAGTCCTTGTCTTCAAAGAACACTCTATTGAAGTCAACAGCCCGAGTTCTTTCTTTGAGCATTACTTTGGGGTGATTTAATTTTTTGTGTTTCAAGAATATTTTGTATTTGAGAGCCCTATTTGCATATCTTCTCTCATATTCTGTGCTCTCCTCTCTCTTCATAATTTGATATATGGAGCTACCAATTCCATGGATGTCCGTTTGTACAATTCTGTGATTTAATGTGCTTGTGAGATTTTATACAAATCTGTTCACCTGTGCTCAGAAGCCCTAGTGATTTTCCTCTTTCTTCTTGCATAATTTATTGTATCCATTTTACCTCAAGTCCCTGATCCAATTAGAATATTGTTGGGTGGTGTGAGGAGACACACAAGGATGTACCTTTAGTTTGGAGGAAGAGTTTAAAGTATTACCCCTTACCATTTCTTGAAAAGGCTGTGCTTTTCTGTCCAATTCTTTTGTCTTACGTATCAAAAACCAAGGTGTCATAGGTGTATATGATAACTTCTGTGTCTTCAATCGCATTTTCTTGATTTTTGGCCTTTTGTTGTACCAGGACCAAAAAGATTTTCAAACTGAAGCTTGCAAAAAGGTTGAAAGTAGATATTAACATACCTCCAGCACTGTTCTTCCTGCTATGGAGTGTTTTGGCATCAACAAACTGAATTATCCTCAATGTTTCTTTATTCCTGTTTCTAGAAATGCTGAATGCAAAATCCACTGAGAAAACACCCACTTTCATTTAATGACACAATACTTTAACTTTTGCTTTCTACAGAGAAACAATTGGTAAAAGGGACTTTCAATTAACGGACTATTTTACACGTTGGGACCACTGTCGTAAACTCTGTCCCAATACTCCGTTACACATCCAAGGTGTGGAAAATTACTCTATTCTTTCTTGCCATGTACCAGAGATTAAATGGAAGGTAGTGGAACTCTCCACAAGAATGCTATGAAATTCATGTTATGTCACTCAAGAGCATTTTCTGTCATTTGGGAAAGCTGTAGGAAAGAGGATCATGCCGGACAATCCTGAATTGTTTATCGATTACCTCAATATTCTGCCAAGTAATTATGTCTTGGTGTAGATAACATGTAGATAGGTAGACACAAAGAGAAACTGAGAGAGAAATCTATATACACATACATTCCCTTTTCGTTTCTACATTAAAATACTTTTTACAAGGAGACACCAGAGTTTCCCAACAATATTTACCTTACACGTTGTGGTGGATATGAAATTTGTTTGAATGAATCAAAATCTGCTACTACTATAACTTTTGGATATATCAGGGCATTTCCCTATTTTAATACTCAATTTCTAAATGTAATGAAAAGACATTTCTAAATGTTTATTATATCATAAAATTAAATGGAAAAGACAATAAAAACTGGAAATAAGATTATTATTTTCTATTTTTAGCCATTGGAAGAACAGTCTGGTTAATCTTTCTTTTTTCCTTCTTATTGTCAAAATGATGTTCAGATATGTTAGAGTTTCATATGTTAGACATTGGATACATTTCTTATTCTGTTTGTTACCTCCTCCTTCATTCCCTCTCCACCCTTCCCCTGTCAACTTGCCCCACAATAAGTTGTAAAGTTCATTTTTACCAACCGTTTTGCAAGAATTGCTTTTATAGTTGGTTGTCTTTTGGACCCTGTTTCTCTCGAATTAGGTATTCCCTTTCAGTTTCCTAGTTCTAAATCCGGTATACACATTATCCAATGTACTCAGATAAGATACAATGGTAGTGCAGGTCCAGCATAGGAAGGGGATACAAGAAAATTATCAATAATAGAAGCTATGGTTACACATAGCACGTTGCAATCAGTTACAACATTGATATAACTATCGTTTCCATAATATGGAGTTCATTTCACTCAGCATCATCTTATGTGTTTATAAGGGTATAACTCTGGGGCTCTTGTGATCCATTTCTGTGACTTGCCTAAACCTCTGCTAATTATTCCCTATAAGGGAGACCATACAGTCCATATTTCTTTGGGTCTGGCTCAGTTCACTTAGTATAATTTTTTCCAAGTCATTCCATTTCCTTATCAATGGGACAATGTCAATCTTTCTGATAGAGTCATAAAATTCCGTTTTGTACATGTACCACATTTGCTGATCCATTCGTCTACTGAGGGGCTTCTTGGTTGGTTCCATATTCTACCTATGACAAATTGGGCTGCGATGATCATTGTTGTGCTGGTGGCGTTAGTGTGTTCTTGTTTGTGGTCTTTTGGGTAGATTTCCAAAAGTGGTGCTGCTGGGTCATACGGGAGCTCTATGTTTAACCTTCTGAGGAATCTCCATACCGCATTCCAGAGTGGCTGAACCACTTTACACTCCTACCAACAATGAAGTAGGGTTTCCTTTTGGCCATATCCCCACCAACATTTGTTATTTTTATTTTTCTTTATACAGGACATTCTTACTGGGGTGAGGTGGAATCTAAACGTTGTTTTTATTTGCATTTCTATTATGGCTAGTGATGTAGAGCAGTTTTTTTATGTCTCTTGGCCATTCTCATTTCTTCTATAGAGAAGTCTCTTTTAAGTCTTTAGCCCACTTGTTGAGGGGGCTATTGGTTCTTTGCGGTTTTGTTTGGGAGGAATATAATTTTTTTAGTTCTGCATATATTTTAGATATGAGACCTTTGTCCATTGTATGGCCAGCAAAGATCTTTTCCCAATCTGTGGGCTTTCAGGTTATCTTGCGAGCTGTGTCCTTTGCCCTGTAGAAGCTCTGCTGTTTGATGCAGTCCAATTTGTCCATTCTTTCTTTAATTTGTAGCTTTTGTTGGTCTTTGTTATGAAAATTTGGTCCTGTGCCAAGGAGCCCAAGGGTCTCTCCTATTTCTTCCTTTAGTGTTTTCAGCATACCTGTTTTAATTTTGAGGTCTTTGGTCCATTTGTAGTTGATTTTGGTGCAGGCTGATATAATGATATATAAGGATCTAGTTTTAGTTTGTTGCATGTGATGAACCAGTTTTGCCCACACCATTAGTTAAAGAGGCTATCTTTCTTCCAGGCTATTTTTTTTTAGTTCCTTTATCAAGATTAAGTAGCCATAGTTCTGTGGGTTTATTTCTGCACCTTCAATTCTGTTCCTTTGGTCTACAGTCTTGTTCCGGTGCCAAAACCTAGCTGTTTTTAATACTATAACTTTATTATACAGCTTGAATTGGGGATTGTAATTCCTCCAGCACTGTTCTTTCTGCTTAGGATTGTTTTTGCTATTCTGGGTCTTTTATGGTGCCATATGAATTTCTGAATTTCTTCATCGATTACATTAAAAATAGTGTTGGGATATTAATGTGTATTGCATTGAATTTGTACATAGCCTTTGGCAATATTGGCATTTTGATTATATGAATTCTCCCAATCCAGGAGCATGGGAGGTTTTTCCATTTCCTTAGTTCTGCCTTAATTTCTTTTTTCATGTTTTTTAAAGTTCTCATCCTAGAGGTCTTTTCCATCTTTGTTTATGGTTCATCCTAGGTATTTTATGTTTT
Source organism: Perognathus longimembris pacificus (assembly GCF_023159225.1). Lineage (NCBI taxonomy): Eukaryota > Metazoa > Chordata > Mammalia > Rodentia > Heteromyidae > Perognathus > Perognathus longimembris. The sequence continues at coordinate 6,789 of NW_025961074.1, forward strand.
CTGAGACTATTACAAAAAGAGTTGCTTTCCTGATTTCAGCCTCGGCATTCGGGTCATTAGCATATAGAAACCCATTGATTTTTTAGGGTATATTGTATACCCTGCAACTTTCTCAAAGTTTTGTATTAGCTCTAGTTGCTTGGGAGTAGTGTCTATGGGGTTCTTTATGTATAGGATCATATTTTATCAAATGCCTTTTCCAAATCCAGTCATAACCATGTGGTTCTTTATCTTGCTTCAGTTTACGTGGTGGATTACATTATTTGACTTGTGTATATTGAACCATCTTTGCATCTCTGGGATGAATCCAGTTTGGTTGGGGAGTATGATTCTTTTTGATGACCTGTTGAAGTCGATTGCCAGAAGCTTTTTGAGAATTTTTGCATCTCTGTTCATGAGGTAAATAGGTCTATAGTGCTCTTTCTGTAATGAGTCCTGGCCTGCTTTTGGGATGAGAGTTATACTGGCTTCATAGAGTGTGTCTGGTACTGAACTTTCTATTTCAATTTCATTGAAGAATTTGAGAAATATTGGTGTGAGTTCTTCTTTGAAGGCCTTGTAGACTTCTGTTGTGAATCCAACTGGACATAGGCTTTTCTTGCATGGGAGATCACTTATTGCTGTTTCTATGTCAATGCTGGATATGGGTCTGTTAAGAAGGTTTAAATCTTCATGGTTGAGTTCGGGGCTATCAATTTTTTCCTAGGAAATCATCCATGTTATGTATGTTCTCAAATTTTTTGGCATAAACATTGCAAAATAGTCCCTTATTATGGTCTGAGTTTTGGAAGTTTCAGTAGTGATTTTATCTGCTTCATTTCTGATCTTGTTTATATAGGTTTGCTGCTTTCTTTTTTTGGTCAGGTTTCCTAGGTGTGTGTCTACCTTGTTAATTTTGTCAAAGAACAAACTCTTTGTTTTGTTGATTTTTTTAAATTTTGTTTTCCTTGTATCTAATTCATTAATTATAATTTGATTTTAATTATTTGTGTCCCTCGAGTTACTTGAGGTTTGGCGTGTTGTTCTCTTTCAAGATGATTAAGGTGCATCCTTAAATTATTGAGTCACATACTTAAATTTTTGAGTTTCTCCAATTTGTTGGTTTACGTCCTCAGAGATATAAATTTTCCTCTGAGTATTGCCTTTGCTGTGTCCCAAAGTAGCTGGTATTTTATATACTCATCTTGGTTGAATTCCATAAATATTTGAATTTCTGTTCTAATTTCTTTAATGACCCACTGGTTTTGTTACTCTCCATGTATTGTAGGATTTTCTGTGGTGCCTTTTTGATTTGAACTCTAATTATATTCCATTGTGGTCTGAGAAAATGCAGGCAATGGTTTTCTTGATTATGAATTTGTACAGATTCTCTTTGTGCTCTGAGATGTGATCTATTTTGGAGAATGTTGCATGTGCTGCCGAAAAGAATGTGTGTTATGTCGTTGCTGGTTGGAATATTCTGTAGATGTCGGTTAAGTCTAGTTGATCTACGCAGGTTTTTATTTCTGTGGTTTCTTTTTTCAGTTTTTGGATGTTGATCTGTCCAAAGGTGATAGTGGAGTGTTAAATTCCCCAATTATCAATGTGTTTGGGTCTGTGAATGATTGTAGTCAGTAGTGTTCGTTTGATGAAATTGGGTGCTCCTGTATTTGGTGTGTAGATATATAGGATGGTTATATCCTCCTGTAGCAGAGATCCCTTTATTAGAATGTAGTAACCTTCTTTGTCTCTTTTTACTGTTTTTAATTTGAAGGCAATTTTATCTGATACTAGGATTGCAATGCCAGCCTGTTTATAGGCGCCATTGGATTGATAGATTTGATTCCAGCATTTTACTTTTACAAGATGTTTACTTTTGCTGGATAGATGTGTCTCTTGGAGGCAGCAGAAAAATGGATCTTGATTTTTGATCCAACTTATGAGCCTATGTCATTTGATTGGAGAATTAAGTCCATTAATATTGAGAGTTAGGATTGAGAGATGATCATTTGTTCCTTTCATTACAGCTACCTTGTTAAATGCTGTGTCTTCCCATTTCTTGATCTAGTATTCTAGTTTACTATTTAGGGTTCATTTCTCTGTCTGTATTGTGATCTTGATTATTTTCCCTTTATAGCACGTCTTTGAGGATTTCATGTGTAGCTGGTTTGGTGGCGATATATTGTTTCACTTTTTCCTTAGTGTGGAAGGCTTTTATTTGACCTTGGGTTTTGAATGAGAGTTTAGCTTGATACAATTTTCATGGTTGGTAGTTATTTTCATTTAGGGATTGGTATACCTCATCCCAGGATCTCCTTGCTTTTATGGTCTCTGCTGAGATGTCTGGGTTAATTCTAATTGCTTTTCCTTTATATGTGATTGTTTTCTTCTCCCTAACAGCTTTAAGGATTCTGTCCTTGGAGTGTATTGATCCTGTTTTGATCACATTTGTTGTTGGGATATCCTGTTCTGGTCTGGTCGGTTTGGAGTTGTAAATGATTCCTGTATCTGTATAGGCCTATCATTCTGGATATTTGGGAAGGATTTGGCTAATGTTTTGTTGCCTATTCCATTAAATTATTTCTACAGGTTTTCCTCAATACATATTAGTCTTAAATTGAGCTTCCTGATTGTGTCTTGAGCTCATGGAGCGATCTGTTTTGTCGATGAGATTGGTTTTGTATTGATTTTTGAACTTTCTCCATCAACTTTAGAGAATCTTCAGCTCCTGAGTTTTGATCGTCTACCTCAGCTTGTCGGGACTCTAGGCTAGCTACTTGATTTCGATTCCCTTTTTCTTCCCTCTCGTCTTTCCTAATGTTTTCCATGTCATCTTTTAGGTACTGCATTGACTTTTTGACTTCATCAACTTCATTAAGTTGGTTTTGAGTGCTGTATCTCATATCTTTTTGCTGGGTAGCTATCTTTTCATTTTACTCTTGAAGCTCATTTATCTTTCTATTTGTGGAAGCCATGAAATTCTCCATTATGTGTTTGTTTGTTGTTGTTGTTTTTGCCAGTCCTTGGCCTTGGACTCAGGGCCTGAGCACCATCCCTGGCTTCTTCCTGCTCAAGGCTAGCACAATGCTACCTGAGCCACAGCGCCCCTTCGGGCCGTTTTCCATATATGTGGTGCTGGGAAATTGAACCGAGAGCTTCATGTGTAGGAGGCAAGCACTCTTGCCACTTGGCTATATTCACAGCCCTCTCCATTAATTTTTGCTTTGCCTTTTCATGCTATAGAATAGTTTCCTGGAGAGATTCACAATTTTTATTTATCATGTTTATCAGTAGACTTTGTACAGCATTTTGAGGGTTGTCTTCTCTTTGATTGGCTGCTCTGCTTCCTGTTTGTTTATACAGTGAAATGACACACCATTTTTTGCCGTCGATCTTGTGTTTCCTCTGCCCATTTGGTATGGGAAATCCAATCTAGAAACACTTGTGAGCACTGTTGAAGACCTCATGCATACCTTACCAAGATCTGTTGTGTAAATCTTTGAAGTTCACAATTATATAGAGATACCTTGTATACCTGTATGTTATATGAGATTGGTGTTCCTGAAGAATACAATTTTGATATAACAACAAATTCTGTACCCTGTACTCAGTAGTTATGTATTTACTGTTACAATCATATGAGCAAATTTTGTTGGTATATTAAGTTCTTTTTGGACTGGCTGGCTTTGTCTTTGAACCCATTTGATTCACTCTGATTGAGCAGGGATACCCTCTCCCCAATAACCTGAGATCAATGGAATCTGGAGTTCCTGTAAATAAGTCAGGAGGGTCAGTTAGCGGCAATGAAGAGAAAAGAGTAAAATAATATGGGGGAGGGTGATAATTGTGGGTTATTTACAGTGACGTGGAAATGTGAAGAAGAGTAGTATTGGTAGAACGAAGACGTTTAAAAGGATAGACAATTCAGTTAACAGAGAAGAGTGGAGGTGTTATTCCAGGGAAAGTAATTTTAAAGAAAGAGAATGTGAAGAGGAAAATAAAGAAAAAATAGTGGAAGACAAATGCACAAAACAGAGAAAATTTATTTTAAAGAAGTGAAAGAAAAAACTGGAAAATCAAATAACCGAAAAATTTTTTTTGCTAAAAACAAACAGGTAAAAAAAGAATATAAAAACTCAATGACATTACAGAAATGGAAAAAATAAATAAAATCTTAAAAAATCTTGGGAACAAATGGAGTCTTCCTTCCTTGTTTGGATGGGCTTTCTAGTCTCTGGTTTCCTTGCAATGGCTAGCAGTATATTTTGCTGCTTACCATGTTTGACTTGCTTTCAGTATTCGGGGGTGGATCTGCTTTGAACTGCATCCCTTGTTGGTAATATCCTGGGTTACTCTGGTTCACACAGCTTGCAAGTGGGACTTGGGTATCCTCTGTGGATGGGGCACATGCATAGTTTTGGGAACCCTGTCTCCTCTAGTGTACTGTTGGGCCATTGAATGTGTATTCTAATTAGATGGATATCCAAATAGTTGCTGGCTTTTAGTGCTTGAATTGTGTTCTTCCAGGCTGTCCTTCATCAAAAATTTTAATGGAGAGTTTTGACATGATTCTGATATGTTTTCTTGTTGTAGAGTTCTGAACTCTTTAATTTTTTGTGTCTGGTTGTTTTTCCTGTAGGTTATGGTCTCTTAGGTGGTCAGGATGCTTCTTCTGCTTCTGTAAGGCTTCCGCTTTGAGATTGGTGTAATTCTCTGCAATAATTCTATTGAATATGAGTGGTATATCTCTGCTCTGATATACTATTCCTTTATTCTTTCCAACAATGTGCAGATTATGTCTCCTGAATTTGTCCTGTGTTTCGTGGATAAATCCTACATGATGTTTGATGGCGTTTTCGAGTGTGATAGTCCCTCTGTCGAATATCAGTGGAGTTGTCTTAGATCATGAGATCCTCGATTCTTCTTTTCGGTCCTTGGATATGCAGACTCCAATATGATTAGCTTTATGGAAATTGACCTGTTATTGTTAGCTTGATCAGCTATCCATGTGATAGTTCCTTATGTGAAGTAATTGAATTTTGAGTCTTTTTCATGCACTGTTGGCCTCAATATATGAGGTTCTTCTTTAGATGAGGAGTTGGCTGTATCTATTTTTACTTCCATTTCTTTCCTTATTTTTGATGTACCATCAAGAAATAGTTTCTGTGTTCCTGACATTTGTTTTTATGGGATCATGTGTTGATTCTTCTGGCAATTTCAGCTGTCATAGCAAGAACATTTTTCTGTATTTCATCAGTATTGTTATGGGGCTTGGTGGGGGGGTTGACGACCATTTATGAAATTAGTAATAGTTCTTTGTGATTTCGCATCTGGGATGCAGGAGTTATGAAGGCTTGATTCCCCTTTTACTACACATTGGTAGCTCATATGTGGCACCATTATTGAACAAGTATATATCTGTTTCAATATTTAATAGCATTCCTTTCGTCCAGAAGGCTTCCAACATTTCTTATTGACAGTATTCCTTTTTTATGTTTAATATTTTTCCTGATAATGGACATTCTTTTGGGGCTATGTCTAATATGATAGTCATTTTGATTTGCATTTCTCTTGCAGCCTGTGGTATAGAGCACTCATCATGTGTCTCCAGGCCATTCTCAAACCCGACTCAGACCGACTAATAATTGATGGTATTAATTTCATTTTCTTTATAATCGCAAATATTAGCACAACATATATTTTGTAAATATTTGTAATTCAGATAAACTTAAGGACTTCTGTTATGTGAGGTTTGTTTAGAAATACATTTCCCTAGCAACAAGATATATCCCACAATTCACTAACTTTAATATTTAAAATCTGATATTCCTCGAGAGATTACAATCTTTTTATTTGGAATATAGCTAGACACCTGTGTTTAGGGGAACCAGAATCTGTTTTGATGTCGTGAGATTTTACTAAGGACAGTAGAGGTCTCCTTTCATTTCTTTTTGGTCTCAACAAATAAACTAAATACAAATGATAAAGTATGATTTCTTGTCTTGTTTTTGGTTAACTTGAGAGTTTATTGTCACAAGCAATATCATTAATCTAAAGCAAGGAAACATAAACTGCTACACGTCCTAAATTTTAGACTATAGTTGCTATCATGATTTTGAAAATCGTATTCCCTGAGATTTAGCCTTCAAAAGTAGATATAACGGAAAATCAATATGAAAATGACTCATAAATATGCTTATAATATTTGTAAGCTAAGTTGACATGGTAAATAGATATCAAAAGGTCTCAGGGTAAGGCTAGAATTTTTTTGTTTGACAATGTCCTGTGCAAAAGGGGTACAGTTACATAATAAGGCAGTCAGTACATATTATCTGATGTCCCACACACTCAGTGTTCTTTCCTTTCCCTACATCAGGTAGGCATTTGTGCAATACACAGTGTACCAAAATCATATATAGAAACCCATTTAGATTATGCCAAAGAAAATTCACCTAGAACTTTAAATGTAAGGTCAAGAACATAATTCCCCCAGTGCAATTCTCTTGGAGTTGTTTTTGCTTATCCTTATATTCTATGAGCATATGTACATAAGCTCTTGAGCTATTGGGATCCACTGATAACTCTATTCTAGACTTGTTAATGTTTAGTAATTGTTTGGATTTACATACATAATGTAATTTCCTTGACCCAAACCTGTGGAAATACCATTTGAAAAGAAGATACTTGTTTTGCCAACCTGGTCTCTACTTTTTTCTCCCAGCCTACACACAAGCACTCATATATCAAGGAGACTATACCCCTTTGTTATTTGTGTTACAAGCTTTTCTCACTCAACATTATTTGTTCAAGTTCTGCTGACTTCCCTGCGAATACCAATATTTTCTCATTTCAAATCGCTATGTTGAGTTCTATTGTGTATAGCACCACATTTTTGGATCCCTTCACCTGTAGTGGGGAATCTGGGTTCTTTTCATATTTTGGCTATTGTGAATGGTGCAGTGATGAATATGTGTTTATAGATATCTTTATAATATCATGAGACCTGTTGATCAAGATTGATGCCTAGTAGAATTATGGCTTGGTCATAGGTTCTGTATATGCTGAGCTTTTTCAGGAACCTCCATACAATTCTCCTAACTGGATGAAATAATTTGCACCTCAACTAACAGTGGAGGAGGCTTCTGTTTTGCCAGCATCCACTCCAGAATTATTATTGCCTGAGTTGAATATAGGATCTTCTCATGACAGTGAAGTGGTATCTCAGGGATGTTTTATTTGCATTTCCTTTACTGCAGGGGATGTTGAAAATTTCCTCATATGATTAGTTTGCCATTTTTGTCTCTTCTTCTGTGAAGTCGCTCTTTATATCATTTGTCCATTTAATATTTAGTGTACTGGGGTTTTAGAGGGTTAGTTTTTGAATTCTCTGTAGATGATGGAAATTAGGGCTTTGTCTGTTGCTGAGCTGGTGATGATCCTCTCCCATAGGGTTGGATGTCTTTGTAGTTTGGTGGCTATAGCTTTAGTTTCGCAGAAACTTTTTTTTTCCTAGTAGTCCCATTTGTGTAGTCTCTCCCCTATCTGTTGTAAGCTTGGGACTATATTCAGGAAATCCTACCTCTGCCTGTAAGTTCTAGTGTCTCTCCTACACTGTTCTTTACTACTTTCAAGGATTCTGGTGTAATGTTGAGATCCTGAATCCATTTTTAGTTTTTCTTGGTGCATGATGATAAGCTAGGGTCAACTTTGAATTTTCTACTTGTGCCTGCACAATTTTCCCAGCACCAGTAGTTGAAGATGCTATGTTTTCTCTTGTATATATCAGTTCATTGGCGAATATCAGTTGACTGTAAGAATGCAGCTTTATTTCAGGGTCTGCTCTTCAATTTCATTAGCTGTCACATGTTTTGTTTTTTTTTTTTTGTACCAATACCAGGTTGTTTTTGTTATAATGGTTCTATAATAGAACTTGAAGTCTTGTATTATGAATTCTGCTGTGTTGCTTCTTCGGGGTAGAATTTCTTCATCGATTCTAGGTCTTATACTGTTCCATATGAATTTGTGGGTTATTTTCTGAATTTCTGGGATGTCTTGGATATTAGATGTGGTCATCTGGAAATAGGGATTGTGGGATTTCTTTTTTGCCAATGTGGATAATTTGATGTCCTCCTCTTGCCTTACTGCTATGGCTGGGGATTCCAGCACTATGTTGAGTAAAAGCAGGGTGGGTGGGCATTATTGTCTTGTTCCTGAGTTCAGGGGAAATGGTCTTAGTTTCTCCCCATTTAATATCATAATAGCAGTTGGTCTGTTGTATATGGCTTTCATTGTTTTAAAGACTATTCTCTCTATTCCTGCTCATTCCAGAGCTTTTAACATGTATGGTTGTTCTATTTTGTCATAGACTATTTGGACATCAGCTGAGATGATAATGTGGTTCTTTGTGTCACCTGTGTTGAATTGTTGAATTATGATTATTGATTTACAGATGTTGAACCGTCATTGTGTAGGTCCACTGAAGCATAAGTGATCATGATGTATAATGTTCTTGATCAGTCTCTGGAGCCTGTCATCTAATACTTTGTTAAGGGGCTTTGCATCTATATTCTTTAGTAATAATGGTCTATAATTTTCTTTTGTTGTTTGGACTTTGCCTGGTGTGGGGATGAGTCTAATATTAGTTTCATCGAATGAGTTTGGAATTTCCTCCTTAGTTTCTATTTTCAGGAACAGTTGGAGGAGTATTGCTATTAGATCCTCATTGAAGGTTTTGTAGAATTCACTGGGGAAACCTTCCAGGCATCGACTTTTCTTTGGAGACTCTTGATTAGCTCCTGTATCTTGCTGTAAGTTTTTGGTTTATTTCATTGATTTATTTCTTCTTGATTCAGTTTGGGCAGTTTATACTTCTCTAAGAATTGATCCTTTTCTGTAGAAGATTCATACTTTAGCGAGTAAACGTTCTGTTAATAGTGTCTTATGTGTGTTTGAATGTCTTCTTTATTTTTTGTAACTTTTCTTTCATAGTCTCTCATTTAACCAATATGAGTCTCTTCTTTTGTACGTCTTACAATGGGTCTTTCAATTTTATTCGGTTTCTGAAAGAACCAACTTTTTAGTTTTATTTATTTGTTGAATGGACTTTCAAATCTCAATCAGATTTATCTCTTCTTTAAACTTTTTTATCTCTCTCCTCCAAGTTGTTTTAGATTCATCTTTTCCTGTTTTCCTATTTTCTTATTTCTCTCAAGGTTTTACTTTTTACACCTTTTAGCTGCACCATGAGCCTATTTACCAGTTCTTATTCCATTCTTTAGTGTGTGCTGTCCAGGCAAACATCTTGAACATCAGCATTGCATTTGCTGTCTCTCATATTTCTTTTTGTTGTATTTTCATTGTCATTGTGGCTTATGAATTCGTTAATTTTGTCCTTAATTTGCTCTCTGTCTCAAATTTTAGATGTATGTTTTGGGTTTAGCCTGCAACTATTTGTGTAGTTTCTGTGGTATCCTTTCTTATTGATGGTTAGGTTTATTCCATTGTGATCAAATAGAATACATGGGATAATGTCAATTCTGTACTATTTGCTGAAGTTCTTTGTGTGTACTATGACATGATTTACTTTTGAGTATGTTCCATGAGCTGCTGAGAAGAATATGTACGGGACCTCTGTGGGGTGAAAAAGTCTACAGCTCTTTCAGATCCATGTAGGATATGGTGTTACTTAGTCTTTGGCTCTCTTTATAATCCCCACAAATTGTCTCAGATAAAGGCTAGATATTTAAGAAAATTAATAAAATTGACAGATCATTTTCAAGAAAAATTAAAGAATGGGAGAAGAGTCCCTCAGGGACTCTCCAGTCATAATTGCCTGGATAATCCAGAGTATCCAAATAATAAATAACAACTATTTCCAGAAACTAAACTAACTAAAGAATGAACACTTGAGGGAAATGGATGAAGTTTTACATAAACATAAACTGCTCAAACTGAGGCAAGAAGATATAAAAAAACTTAAATAAAGCCATGAAATAAAATGAGATACAAAAAGGAATGGAATATCTTCCAATTTAATAAAGCCAAGATGGATTCTCCATCCAAATTTACAAAACTTTCTAAGAGGGGAAACCATCGATTCTCCTCAAGCTCTTTTGCAAAATTTATGTAGAGAGAGAAATCATAACCCTTCTCCATGAAGCTAATATCATGGTAAAACCAGACAAGTACAATACAAAAATGATATTAGAAGGAAATCTTAAATTTGACCAAAGATGCACAACTCCTAAACAAAATATTAGCTAGCAGAATCCAAAAACAGAATACAAAATCCTATGTGGTTTCAGTACAAACTGTGCTGTCATGCCATGTCCCTGAGTGCAGGGGCATACTCTCCAGGGCCAGGATTGTCTTTCTCATCCTTCAATGTTCATGGATAAGGAGAACCAATATTGTAAACTTTCAATATTGCTAAAGATGTTATAGAAATTCACTGAAAACTCATGAAAATCTAACTATATTCTTTAAGGAAATAGGAAAAGCAATACAAAAATTCTTTTGAAATAGGAAGATCTAGAACAGCAAAAGTAATTGAAGGCAAAAGAAGCAGCAACAGAGGTATCAAAATGCCTGCTTTCAAGCTCTATTACAAGAGCATTATTTAAAAAAATACAAACTTCTAATGCCAAAAACGAGATGCATAATGAATACAATATGGCAGATCACCTTCAAAGAAACCAGAGACATGCAGTCAGCTGATATTTGGCAAAGGTATGAGAGACATACAATGGAAAAAAGTAGCATCTTCAATTATTGGAGATGGGGAAAAAGGATCAGCACAGGAATAAAAAATCAAAGCTGACCCTAGCATAATACCAGCACCGATGTCAACTCAAAATGGATTAAGATATCAACATCAAATGTGAATCCTAGTAACTATAATAGAACAGAGTAGCTAAGATATCAGGTCTTCTACGCCTAGGGAGGAACTTCCTGAACAGAGTCTGAGGCACACAACAGATTGGTGAAAGATTGGAAAATGGGACTACATTAAAATAAAAATGTTCTGCACAGCTAAGGTCATGGTCGCGAAACCAGACAGACAGCCAAACAGCAATGCAACAGACAAATATTATAATAGGTTAATGTTTCTCACATGCAGGGGCTACAAGAAACTAATCCCTCCTAAATCCAACAAATCAATCATGAAGTTCACCATGGATCTGAAAACAGACTTCACAGAAGACGAAATAAAAATGGTAATGAAACACAGAAACATAACAACCATCACTGGAATTAAATTATATGTAAATAAAACAACACTGAAATAACATCTTGCCCAAGTCAGAATGACATGTATTCTGAACTCAAGCAACAACAAGTGCAGGAGGTGATTCCCTGAAATAAGAAATGTACTTAAATTTTGTTGGGAATGTAAACTACTGCAACCACTCTTGAAAAGAGAGTGGAGTATCTTGAATAGAACACCCAAGGTAAAGCACATGTCCCATTCTGAGCAACAAGACCCAGGATAGGACGAGAAAACCTGCACACCCATGTTTATGTTGCACACTTCAAAAAAGCCAAGAAATGGAAACAATTCCAATGTCCCACTATAGATGATTGGATCCAAGGAAATGGTATCTCTATACAAGAGAATCCTACACAACGATTAGAAAACATTTGTAAAACAGTTTTCATTGGGACACAAGCCTGGAACATAGAATGGAGCATTGGCTGGCTGATATGTGTGTTAGAAATAAGTAACACAGACATGATGAAGAAAGCAAGACTCAGGTACCAATTCACGGGGAGACAAGGGACATGCTTGAGAGAAAGGTATCCAAAAGTGACACACAAACACTAATGTTTATGTACATAAATTCAGGTGGATAACTATATACTAGCCAATCTGCAAGGAATTGTTTAACAGTTAATAATACTAGAAGCTACAAGCATTAGAGACAAGATTGACAATAGACAGTTAAGGATAAAATTTTTTGTTTTGGAAAAAATAATGGAAAAGGAAGTTGGTTTGTACAAGAGGACAATGTGAAGGGAAAAAGGAAAAAAGTGAGTAAGGAAATAACAGCTGTGAGAAGAAATTTATGCACATTTTTCACTCACCTCAATACTCCCTCAACATTTCATTGATTCTTTATTAAAAATCTCTTCATCTATCCTTTGTATTCTTTATTGGTACAATGAAATTGTGCTTTGTGAGTAACTTAAACTCCTATTACCCTAGCACAAGCAATAACTGGAAGTAAATATTATCAGTTGATTCTGGAGAATTTTGAGGCTCTCTTTCTAATTCTGATCCATTAGATAGAGATAATGTGCCAAATTTGGTATACAACATCGAAGTTTTGAAACAATTGGAACATTTCCACATTAGTAATACAGAATCATGTGAATATTCATATACATTTTAGATAATAAGTTATGCCATATGATTTGATTGAATCTTGTTTTTCAAACCTACTGATAGTCGAGACACAAATCCTTCGTCAAACAGGGCTGGTGGTAAACAACTTCTTCTGTTTTCTGTTTTAGAATACTAAAATCAATTTGTAAGACATATATTTGAAATGAAGTTCAAAGACATGAACAACACATACACAGCTAATAAGGGAGAAAAGAACATGAAACAAACGAGAAAATGGAGAGTGTAATCCCAGTTCTCTGATTTACTATAAACCACATAATCACCACTAAACATACTTTCCCCTATGATTTTGTAAAAATAATATGTTTTATGAATGATCACCACTGAGGAAAAGCTGCCATAATAATGTTGGTACATAGTTTTGCGAATATAGTTAAACTTTCAGAAATGTGAAATGATTGTGAAACATTTTCCTGCATAGATATAAATGCTGATTTATTGGAGTTCTTCCTTCTTTAAGTACACAAGAATAATGAATGGATGGTTTATATGACACTCAAAATGACCTGGCCATAAGTAGTTGAAATTACGTCTACTTCCATAATAAATCTTCACTTGTATGTGTTATGAGCATCTTCTGTAACAAGAACAACACTGTATGAGTGGACACGTAAAGTTCATCAAGATTTATATTCAGGTTAATGTAATTTTGCTTCTGAAAATCTATCCAAACTCATACCCAGAAAACCAATTATAAGCAGCAGTAGATTTCCTGAATCTTGTAAGTCTTCTATACGCTGTCTGAATTTGAAAGTGAGATAATCCCCAAATGTAGTTAACTGTTAATGTGTTAATTCCCAATGATTAAATTTGGGCATGTCCTTTTATGTGACTCCATAGTAATTCAAATTTGGAAACCCAGGGTAAATATAATAGAATGTTTTAATTGTTCTTAATATAGTAGAGAAGAATCTTAACCGTTAACAGGTGAAAATTTGAGCACAAAATTCTTCCTTCAATTTTGTCTGCAAATAATTTGGAAATCATTATTTGGCTACTTTACATCACTTGCGCTAATGCATTCCTGTTGTGCCATTTCAGTAGACTTTTGAATTTCTATGTGAAATACTCTTATGTATGTTGGTGAAGTCTTTGGATTGACATGTTGGAATGGTGTTTCAATTTATTTCACTTCCACAGCAAAATAAAAAATGAAATTTCTCCAATACAATAGGGAAGCATACATGTTTATGACAATTTAGTTGAAGACATAAACACCTAAGATTGGCTCAGAACATCTTGTTAGGATTTTGGAAAATATGGTTTCCAACACAAACTTGCCTGAAACAATGTGTTTATTGATGCAATTAGAATAAAAGGATTCCCACTAACATCAGGGCATTAGAATATTAATGTGGTTTTTTTTTTTTACTTTCATGCAATATTCTAAGCATATGTACACAGGAAAAACTGTAGACAATTGCCTGTAGACTTGAACTATTCAAACAGCAGTTGACATGCATATATTTATGAAATTTTATTATTGTACAGTGTCTTATAAATTTCCTGCACTAATTCTTAATAAGCAATATATCTGTTTGCTCACAAGAAAGCAATTCACTTTTTATTTCATATTTTAATATCAATACCCAGAGATGCTGTTAGATGAAATACATGGATGTTTTGTCATAGAGCAAAACTCATGCAGTTATTTTCTGGTGTTTAAGTAATAAATACTTAAGGGAATACTATGTTTCAATGTTCCTATTACTCCTTTGGAGGGACATAAAATATAATAGTTGATGCCGTAAAGAAATTTCATAGGGATGTAAATGCTTTCACCAAAAATGAGGCAGAATAAATTTTGAAATAGAATTTTCAATAATATTTTGTCTATATTAACTCTTCATTATACAAATATATGAGAGAAATGTAATAGAAATTTCATATGTAGTCTGCTGCCTTCAATTAAAACTGTAACACGATAAAAACTGTTTACATGTCAATTCAAAATCTTCTATATTCAAGAAATGGCATCCATTCCCACTCTATGGGAAAACAAGTAGGTTCAGCACTTGTAAGGATGGTGATGAGAGAATCACACAAATGGGCAGCAAATACTATGCATGAAATTTCATGTTCTTTGGGACCTCGGTATTTGTTTCTGAAGTGTTTTAAATAAGTGAGATCAGTATAACGAAATATGCTTTCATTACCCCCCATTTCCGTATATTGGCTTGATATACATTCCTGTGCATGAATTGCTTCTTATATTGCTTATGGAGTAGACCATAAGGATGAAAGGGTCCCCACTATTCTGCTTCCAAGTAGAGTAAGCCTCTAAGAATATTGTTGCAATATATAATTTTTTATTGACCTAAAATGATCGAATGTCAGTGCAAGGGATTAAAAAATTAACTACAACAATAACTAAGAAATGTTAAAATCTGTTGCCACTAATGGATTCAGGCTTTGCTTCACAGGCCTATAGACAACAGAAATATAACTTCGAAAAACTATTACTACCTGCACAAGTATAACTATCAAATATTTTCCATGAAGATAATTGGCGCTGCCATTTCTGGGAATTATCTTGGAAATTGATATTTTTTCCTGTACTTTTGGGATGTGTTTCTTGTGCCTAAAGCACTTTGGCACAAAACTGATAGACAAAAGAGATCCAATAAATGATAGATTCCTCGATTGCACCAAAAAATACTGAATTCATCCATGTTATAAAATACGAGATTTCTAATGCATTCTCCTATTTGACTGGCTCAGTTTAAATTCAACTATTCCTTGTATTCATGCTTACTTTTAGGTGACACTCCACAATGTAAACATATTTGGCTTTCCTCTATCCTAATGATTATATTGCCCTTTAAATATAAAATTGTTTCCACACTATTGTTTCTCCTGAAATAATGTGGAGATTATTTATTTTAATCCTCACTTCAAACTACCATGTCCTCTCTTTAATACAATTAACATTTTAATTTGCTCTCAGACATCAACCACTACATAATAAACAAAATTTCATATATAGTTTCAATGATATATATGTATATATGATTATGTTTATTTACATAGGGACATGTACAATCAGTGGGTTTCCATTATTTGTGTATGTATATGTCCATGTATGTATATAACGACCTATGTGCTGCTATAATGTAGTGATTCTCATTTTCACAGTGTACCTTTGATAATTTAGGGAATCCATCCGTGAATTGTTAAGTAAACCCATGTATTCACATACACCTGATACAGTGTACAATTTACTACTGTCTTGAAAGAAGAAAGTGAAAGGTATTAAAAGAATCTGAAAATAAATAAGTGAAAACTCCTTTTCATTTAAAGCCGAATGTGTTTTCCATACTACTGCTCTCATACTAATGTTTCTAAGACCCTAAGATGTGTAATTTCTCATGTATAAATATTGATTTAAATTGGAGTGGAGCAATCTTATTGTTAAAGTCATTTCAAGCTCACAAGGATACTTGGTTTCTTGATCATTTCATATTGAAACTCTTTGAAAACACAACTTGAAACATTTTGAATTTTACTCAGTAAGGACAACTTGATTTTTGTCAATATTGACATGACCATTATGTGTTTCATTAGCCGGATCCACCCTTTTATCATCTGGGACCAGTTCTTTAAATATCCAGTCTAAATAATGCCAAAGATAAAGAAACAAAAAACTTCATTGGAATCTATCTTAGGAAGCTAATGGAATCATTACCACACCCAAAATTGATAGTGTCCATTGTTACACAAGTCATGGAGAGCTACGTTAACAATTTTAGAAAGAAAACGTCCAATTTATATAAATAAATATGTGATGACTACAATCAGAAAGCTTTTATTTCCAATAACTCTTCATCGTGAACTATTTTCTTTGAGGGAATTAGGTTTTTATTGCAAGTCGCCTGATATGTTTTCTTCACAAATACTAAGTCAAAAATAAACAATTATATTTCTGTTGGCTCACATTAAATCAATGCAGGTTTTCCTCGATATGTTATTGTCAGTGCCAAGAGCCGTTGTTAACATCAAGGAAATACATGCATGCTTTGTAATATGTTAAAACTCATGCTGGTGTTTTCACAAGTGAAACTATTAATAGAAAAAATTTACCTTCAATGTTCATATTATTCCTGTAGTGTAATCAAACATTATGATGTTATATCTTACAGCCATTTCATAGGGAACTATATGCTTCCAACAAAAATGATGCAACCTAAACAAACCTTTCTCTTATTTTAGTAAGTTTGCATTATTCAGAGTTGAGAGAAAAATCTAATTGGACTTCCATCTTTATCTGCTATCTTCAATTTCATTGTAACACAATAAAAATAATTTCTATGTCCAGCCAAAAGCTTCTATATATTCACTGACTGAAGCATCCATGTTTACCCCACACCCAGAGGCCAGAAATTCGGATGAGATGAACTCGTTTGTTTTGGTCATTCTGAAGGGCATCCAAATTAGGAGAATAACAGGGAAATACAGGGAATTTATAAATTGATTATATCAAGCAGTCTAAAGGAATAACAACTTCTTTGAAGGGAGAAATGATTAACCTTTTACGCTCTCATGCAAAATGTTTTCCTATTTCTTTAGAAAGAGTTTTTCAGCTTCTATTTGGAAATAAAAATCACACTGCGTCAGATATCCAGGTAGCCCACATTCTTTCTTAATATGGTTTTCCATACTGAAATATTAGCCCCGGAAAGTTCTACTTTTGAGGGGGTCTTTGTGATTATGTTTCCCTAGATGTGTTGGTACACACCAATCCTTGAATTTTGACCATTGGAATAGAAAATTGTGACTTTTCTGGCATGGTTGAAGTCACACTAGTTGATCTTAATTTGAATCTTCCAGGTGTTTCAGCATGTTACACTTTTATCATCATCTCTCTCATCACTTCATAGTTAATAAGTCTTCCACCAATCCAACCTACTTTGTAATATTCAAATTTATAAAACTGCCACGGAATTGGTCACTTCTCTTCAAGTCTCTTGTTACAATAGCTGCAAAATAAATTCATTGTGTTTAATAGCCATGTGAAACTAGTGGATGCAGATATTCGACATCCCATATCCCAGAAACGATTACCACACTTCCAATCCTTGAAGACAGGAGAAATTTTTTCCAAGGTATTCATCCTACTTCCATGAATTTTCCAAAACACAACAGAAATCTCAATTTCCCCAGTAGCGTTCCAAGAGATCTATCATTGCTCAGAATGAATATCCAGCCATAATCCAATGAAGAATCATAGATTTATTCCAGTGATGACACAGTATTTGAAGCAATTAACAAAAAAAATTAAAAAACACTTTCTATTCATTGCATTTTGAAATAATGCTTTGAACCAATGAATAAGGCACCAGAATAACTTGGGCTGAGAACAGAGGGGAAAATGGAGGCATAAAAAGGAAGAGTTTAGATATCAGTTCTAATTTGTCCATTTTGCATTCTGGCCAAACTTTACTCTATACTAAACTCATAGTTTTACATCAATTTCTGCATTATAAATACTCCACAATGAACGATATATATGTATATATATATATATATTTATTTATTTATATATAAATATAAATATATATATTTATTTATATATAAATATAAATATATATATTTATTTATATATATATACATATATATACATCTTACAAATATGTAGTATACATATATTATATGATAGATTATGTACATATATATATTAGTAACACAATAATTTCAAGTCAAGTGTATTTTAGTATATTCATTGGGATTTATCCCCTAGAATCATTATGTTACCTGGGAATTGAAGTGAATTATCTAAAACATTACAAAATTTAGATGAAAATCATTTCCCATTCTGGACATGCATTTATTAAGGCAAAGAATATAGGATGAAATTTCTAAGGATAAGAAAGTTGAAAAACTCTATGTAATATGGAAATAGAGACAGTTCTCTTTTGTAATTTAAAGCATTTCAAATGTTTTAGAAAATATTCCACAGTGTGTTTCAGGTATAGAAAATCATCTGTGAAACAGGTTTACCCAAGGACGTCACCCAATATGAATGTGTTTCTCTCAGTGACTATCTCTCATTTTCTCCTAGAATAATGGAATTATGACACAACGAATGGTGATGGATTACCACATTATCAAAATGGATATTTAGAGAAAAATTTGTTACTGCATTTTGGAATGATTAAGTCAATGTTTCTGTTTTAAACCTTATGGAGTATTCATCTAGAAAGCCAAAATTATAGCAATCCAATTTTCATTTCTCCTTGTTCTCATACTTCTATTGAGAAATGATTCCCCAGGATTTTGTGTTTTATTAAGACAGTAAAATCATCAAAGAATTTTGGGAAATATTTACATACTTCATAAATTTGAACTCACGTTGTTACCAAAGCGAACAAAATGCCTCTTTGGGATAGCCAAAAATGTAATGTTTCTTGTACAATGATTTCCATTTAATATTTTAAGTACTATACTCAATAATGAAATGATATATTACATATATAAAACATTAAAGCTTTTTTCATAATTATGGTATCCATAGTGAAATTCTAGGTCTTCATGAGGAAGTAAAACAGAGGAGAGTAACCAAAGAATAACTGCTTTATGTGATAAAGGTAGTCCTACTGCAAACTCAGTAATCATATATTAGGTTGTGATGACTACAATTTCAGGTGTTGTTTTAAGGAACTCACCTAACAATTATCAGTATAATGCATTTGGAAACATCACAGCAACTGCTCTAAAAAGGGTAACCTCTTCTTAAAAGAAATGAAATCAGACTTTGCTGCACAAGCATATGGAAAACACAAACGTGTTACTAACAATATTATTACTACTTGCTCAAATATAACTACTAAATAATGTAGAGGAAGATTTTGGCGACATACCTTTCTGGGAACTATCTTGGAAAATGATCTCATATTTTATTTCGTAAAAGTAGGAGTGTTGAACTGGGGAATGTATATTGTATTAACGCAGCTTGGATGAAACCTGATTGACTTAAAGCACCAAATGTTTGCTAGTTGCCAGGATTAAAGCATAAAGTTTGAAATTCAGCATTTCAAATACTGGCAAGAATTCTAATGCAAGGTCTTATTTGACTGGTTCAGGTTTACTTTCAACTATTCTTTTTATTCATGCCTATGTTAATACGATATTCATCAATATAAACACATTGAGATTTCCTTCTCTTTATTACTGATATTGTCCTTTAAATAAATGTTTTAACAGTGTGTTTTATATTGAATGATTCTACAGCTTATTTCGTTTTTTCACTCTTCCAAACAACATGCCTTTCACGAATTTAATTATTTATTTTTGCATATACGCATCCAAACATCCATACTACATTTAGGTACACACACACACACACACACACACACACACACGTACATGTGTATGTACACATATATATGTACCTGTATACAGAGAGATATATAAATAGTGATATACATACATATATATTCACATTCCTATCTAAATGTAATCAATGGGTCCATATGATATAATGTATGCAGATTGTACATATATCAATATATATTATGATTTTTCACTTGTGCCCCTCATCTTGACTATGTTAGTTGGAATTATTACTACTCCCTATATTTTTATTGTTTATTTATCCAACATCAATTTCATTAATTTATGGAATCCTTCCAAGTATAATCCAGTAAATGAACAATTAATTCTCATTCTAGAACTGAAAAATTTACTTCTGTGGTGATGCAAAAGAATGAAACGTAGCACGCGATTATTCAGATAAGTAATTGAAAATTCCTTTCCATTGTTTAGCTAAATGTCTTTTGCATGCTACTAGTTGCATTTCCCAAGTGTTTCTGAGATGTAAATGATCACCTATAAGTTTAAATATAAAATGGAAACCAACTCACAGATTTCTTTTAAATTAATCTTAGGCTTAGTAAGAAATTTGTTTTCACGAATTTCATGTTGAAATTCTTTCTGTCTTTCAAGAGTACATATTCAGAATTTTACTCACTGAGAAAAATGTTGATTTTGTCAGTATTCGCATATGCATTTTCTGTTTCATTAGCCTGATAAACTGAAAATGAAAACCTTTCATCATCTGGAACCAGTTTGTCTCAAACATGAAGGAAGTGTAGTAAAGAATACTTCCTAAATTACTTGAGAGCATTCTATACTGATGTGCTGTGTATTCTTTTAAACATCTTCCAAAACAGGGATCTCAATTAATCCAATGGATTCTTGAATGTATTGTGAGTAACCTCTGAATCAGTGCTCTTGCCTTTAATTATCAAGTTTCACATTTTTTTGTCACATTTATCAAACTGGAAGGACTATTATCCAATTCACAGAATAATAAAAATTATATAATTACTTAAGAAAAGAAGACATTTGAGACTCTCTTAATTAAATAAAACCCAGCTTAATTTCTTGCAATTGGAGAAAAAAACAAACACCATTTCCTAGGTACAGAGAGGTTCTGATTTGTTTCCAGTAGATACAAGAATGAAGAACATGCTGTTCAGATTTTTTTCCCTTGTACCTCTGTATTCAATGATGTCCTCACTTTGATGATAATGATACTTTATTGTCCACCCTTCGACACATTTCCTTGAATATTTGCAGAGAATATTTTAAGTAATCAGAGTGTGTGGAGACTTAGAAATAAATGTCTTTTGTGATTGCAGATAAGAGTACACGTGTGCAAGAGGAATTTTAGTTTTCAGTGATCATTATAAATTTCATATTGCATTCAGTTAATCTTTGCAGATACACTATCCATTGCATATTACAATAGGCTATATACTTGGTTATCCACTTTCCCAAAGAACAGCCAGTATTTTTACAGATTGAAGTTCTAAACGATTCTGAAAATTTCAGTTTTGTTCTTTTAGACAAACACTAATTGCATCGTGAATTCAATTTATATAGAAATATACCTCCATAAAATAATTGTCTCCTTCGTTGGCCTAATTTCATAAAGAACTTTGGATGAGGACTCATGCTTCACTGTAATCTGTTTCAATGTTACAAGTGTAATGTTCAAATTGATATTTCATGAAGTTAAAAATGCTTTTCCTCATATGTACGTGATTAGGGTACAGGATGGAAGACATAATACTGGCAGTCCAGTTGTG